>NC_135758.1:28676944-28796944 GCF_052425735.1 Oculina patagonica | reverse complement strand
AGGATCCATGTAGGCTTGTAAATATTCATTACATTTACTGGTCAGGCTAGGAATCATGTATTTCTCGGCCAGATACAACACTTGCATCACGTTATTTTCGTTAAAGCAAACTTCATCAGTGTAGATGTAACGCAACAACTCCAACATACCTTCGTATTCACAGTCAGGGAGATCAATATGTTCTTTGGTTTCGGCCATTTCACCGCAAAACATAGCAAAAAACACAGGACTGCAAATCGACAACAAGAGCTTGTGAGCTGGAATTTCCATCTTGCTTCTCTTGCTGTCTGCACTCTCTCCATATTTTTGGGAAGCTTGAACAAAAAATTGGATTTTGAGGGGGGGGGCAGGTAAAACTTCCGATGAAGAAGGGGGGCCATTACATATAACAGTGACTATCTTTTTTTTTTTTTTTTTTTTTTTTTTTTATTTAGATAATTGACGCCTTACTTACAATAATAAGTACACTTACAATAACAGCTAGCACAATACTTACAATACTTAAACACTAATAAAGACAACACTAATACACAAAAACTGGATTTTTTTTTTTTTACAATACTTGTAATAATACGACGGAAGAAGAAGAAAAAAAAAGTACACTAGAAGCGCAAAAGAAAGGTATACAACTACACACACACAAAATATAGCTAGCAGCTGGCTTTGGATAACAACAAAAGAGATTATGTGTTTTCACTGCTACAAAGGGTGGTCCACTTGTTCCTATGTTTATTATAATTACCATTTCTGATAGCAATCTCTCTTTCTGATTGAATTTTACTTTTAAGCAAACAAATAAAGACCTCAAACATTGGATTTTCAGACTTGATTTTTGAAAGGTAAATGTGATATTTGCCTATTAAAAAGAAGTGGTTTAGCGCATAAAAACTAGAAGATCCTGGTTTATAGCCATAAAGAATTTCAATAGGTTTTGGATTTATATTTTCAAAGCGTTTTACGTTCCACCATTCGATTGCCATAATCCAAAACTGTTTCACATTAGGACACTCGCAAAACATGTGTTCTAGTGTTTCATTTACATAATTACACAACTCACATACTGGTGAGGCTTTTATCTTCATTTTATATAGTCTTTGGTTTGTGGGGAGAATGTTATGGATTAATTTGTACTGAAAGCTTCTTAGTTTATTTTCTATTGTGATTTTGAAAGGTAGTTCATAGATGGCTTCCAAGTCCGTAACATTTTGATTCTGTAGGCGGTGTTCTACAGTGGGTGGGCGAAAGGACTTTCCGACGAGCAGAGAGCGAGCTTTTTTGGCAGAAACATTATCTGCTGTTACGACGTTTTGCGTTCTTTGATTACCGGAAGGAGTATCGAGGATTGCGGTTTTCCAGGCTTTTGGGATTGCGGCGATCACGCCTGCGTAGTCCAAAAAAGTTGTACGGACACCGAACTTGGCCTTAAAATGTTCGAAAGATAGAAAGTTTCCCTGCTCGGTTAGAAGGTCACGAACCTTTACGATTCCATTTTTATGCCACGATTTGAAATAAAATGATTTACCGCAAATCCTTATGAAACGATTGTTCCATAAGATCTCTTCTTTAAAATCTGTGGAATTAACTGGGTCGTTTGAGTGAATTTCTTGCCAATTTGACAGAATCTCTTTATAAAAAATTGGAATGTTTTTTAACTCTAGGTAATTTAGATTGAAATTGCACTGAAACAGGAAAGCACCTCCATATTTTAACAAAAACGAATTAAGAAAGGCGCACCAGTTGTTTTCAGGCTCATCACAGAAACGTTTTACCCAAGCAATTTTTAGGGACTTGTTGACGTCGTTGAAATTGACCATATTTAGCCCGCCTTTGTTCACCGGGCCGATTAACGTACTTCTTTTAATTTTATCAGGCTTAAATTTCCATATAAAAGCGAAAATTGTTTCATTTACTCTTTTGATGAAATCTGATTGAACGTGTAACACTGAAGAACTGTAAACAAGCTTAGAAAGGGCTAACGTTTTAATAATGGTTACTTTCCCTAAAATCGTTAAATGCCTACCAGACCAGAGATTTAAAACTTTTTGAAGCTTAGAGAGCTTTGTTTCAAAGTTCATGTGTTGGCGAACTAGAGTATCGTAAGCAAAGACGACTCCAAGAGTTGTAACGTATTGTTCTGGCCATGATATTCCGAACGGACTGTACTTACCAAGTCTGCCTTTCCAAGCACCAAGCCACATTCCCTCGGTCTTGTGTCTATTTATTTTGAGTCCGGAGCACGTACCGAATTGCTCAAGAAGGGTGAATAAATTGGAAGCAGAACTGTCATCCGGCAGAAAAGAAGTAGTGTCGTCGGCATATAGGCTAAGTTTAACTGTTTTATTTCCGTTATGAAGACTGATTGATTCGTCAAAACGAATTTTATGTGCAAGTGGTTCTACGGCAAGTATAAAGAGTAGTCCAGACAGTGGACAGCCTTGTCGAACGCTTTCTCGAAATCTAAGAAGAGAATCATTCCTTGTTTGTTTGGATTGCTATACTGTTCTATAATATCTGAAATTAATCGTATGTTTTCACCAATATATCTACCTTTAATATAACCCGTCTGATCTCTTTCTATTAAGTGAGGAAGCACTTTTTCTAAGCGTCTTGCTATACATTTGGTCGCTATTTTATAATCGGTGTTTAAAAGTGAGATAGGGCGCCAATTTTTGAGCTGAAGAAGCTCTTTGCTTTTTTTTGGGAATTAGCGAAATAATTCCTCTTTTTTGTGAAATGGATAATTCGCCAAAAACTGCCGCTTCATTAAAGCAGAGAACCAGATGACTAGAGATTTCGTTCCAGAATCGGAGGTAAAACTCAGCCGTTAAACCATCTGTTCCGGGGGTTTTGTTCTTATGAAAGGTTTTTAGAGCATCTAAGCATTCTTCTTCGGTTATTAGTCCTTCACACACTGTCTGCATGTCTTCATTTAACTTTGGAAGTGAATTAGATTGGAGAAAAGTCGAAGATCGCGCAGGAGTATCCTTCTGGAATTGAGAGGTGTAGAGATCACTATAAAATGTTTTCATCTCATTGAGAATAATTTGCGGGTCTTGTGTGGTGAAGCCTTCGGACGTTTTCAATTTAGTGATATGTCGTTTATTGTAGCTTCTTTTTTCGAGATTGAGGAAATATTTATTACATTTCTCTCCAGCTTCATACCACCTTGCCCTGCTTCTAACAATACAACCTTTTGTTTTCTTTTCTGCGATTTGATCGAGCTCAATCTTAAGGGTTTTTACTTCTTTTAGAAGATCTTGGTCCTCTGGATTTTGGTCAATAAGGCTGTTAATATTGTTCAAATTGTCGAGTAGTTTAAATTCTGTAGATTTTTTTTCTTTTGCCTTTCTTTTTGAGAAACGGATTGCAAATATGCGAATTTCCATTTTTATCATTTCCCAAAGGAGCCGCTTGTCAAGTGTGGCTTTATGCTTCTGAGCAGCATTTCTTATGATGAAAGACATTTTGTTGACGAATTCTTCGTCCTCGAGAAGAGAATTGTTGAACTTCCAGAAACCTGGACCTTTTTTTTCCTGAGAATCTTCAGGGTTGATCAAGAGGGTGATCGGAGAGTGGTCGGAATCATAATAAGATTTGATGTCACTGCTTTCGACTTGTTTGATTAATTGTTTTGAAATTAGCCAGTAGTCTAGCCTGCATTTTATCTTTCCGGAACTGTTGCTCCAGGTGAAACGGGCATCAGTTGGGTGAAGATTTCTCCAAACATCTACAAGATTGAAACTATTGCGGAGATTTTCTATAGATTTCAAAACGTTGTCTTTGTGGTGAATATCTTTTCCGCCGAACTTGTCAAGAGCGGTTAGCGGGCAATTGAAATCTCCGCCGACGATGATTTTTTCATTTGTGAATCGACGGATAACGTCCATGAGCTTAGTAAAGAAGTTGAGTTGCTGCGTTTGGTCGTTTGGTGCATATATGTTGACGAGACAAAGCTCTTCTTGATTAATGTTTGCGCTTATAATCAGAGATCTACCATTTTTTCCCAAATGAACGTCTGAAATATTAACGTTTAGAGAAGGTCGAAATAAAGTCATGACGCCTCTACTATGTTTCGAACCGTGAGAAAAATATATATCTCCTCCCCACTCCGCTCGCCAAAAGTCCTCTATGGCCGAGTCACTGTAGGATTCTTGAAGGAAAACGATATCATATTTTCCTTGATGAAGCCATCTGAACAATTTTCGCCTTTTGATTGATTTGTTGAGGCCTCGAACGTTTAAGGAGATAATGTTTAAAGACATTTCTTTGGAATACAAGATTTTTTTCTGATGTGTGTGTTCGCACCTTGCGCAGTGGGATAGGTGAAAACTTGTAAAAGCTTGCGTCTATCAAGCCAGCCTATTAATTTGAAACGAAACAGCGAGGTACATATGCCAAAAGTGTAAACACATACCAAACACGAACTAAATAACGCTAATGAAGTATAGAAGGGAAAAAAGAAGCTAATTATGCTAACTTTGTGAATTAAGGTGTGACGCAATAAAATTCCCTCCTACAATTCCCCAGCGATTCGGAATTTTAAGAAAACAAAGTCGGAATTCTTTGATACTTGACAAAAGTTTACGCTGTTATTTGCATAAGTTTAAGCTACGGCTAAATGTTTGTTTTGTTTTGTTCTTTCGTTCATATATATCTGCTGCAACTAAATAATTATTTAACTAATGTTGAGGTCTTCAGCTTTAAGGATACGAATGGGCCGCTCATCCACGGATCTTTTAATAAATATTTTTCCATCGATGGTCCACGCACTATGCCATTCTTTGTCGTCTTTTGCTTTCCTTGCTTTTCCAAAAAGTTGGCGTCGCGACTTGGTCAAGTTTTCGTTTATAAAGACTTGTGTGGTACCTGGAAATACTTGATTCACGTCGATACGTCTGAGCTGCTTACGCGCGGAGTAGAGCTCCTTCTTTGCACGATATGATCTAAATCGCACTATGATAGGTCGAGGCTTGTGTGCAAATCGCGGGTTTTGCGCCATCCTGTGGCAAATATCAATATCACCTTTTGCAATTTTGACGTTTAACAGATTTCCGAGTTTAATGATGAGCTCAGCGATATTTTCGTCGTCTTGTTCGGGAAAATCATGAAATTCTAAATTGTACTTTCGAGTATATTGTTCGAGGTCGTCTAGATTAGAGTTTGTTGCTTTTAGATCATTGCGAAGTTTACTCACTTGGTCAGCCTCTTTGTTCAGAGCATTTTGTAATCTCGTGACCTCAGTCTTGAGGTTTACATTTTCTTTTTCCACTTTCTCCAACTTTTCGACGTGGAACTCCAAAGATGTTCTCAGCTCTGCGTACTGCTCTTTGAGGTCTTTGTTTTCCTTCAAGAGTTGGTCCGTATTCTCTTGTATTGTCTTTAGTATTTTCCAGATTTCCTTGTTGGAGACCGCCTCGCCGCTTTCGTCAGCCGAAGCGCTGCCAGGCGATGCGCTCATTTTTGAAGTTTTGGAGGGAGGCGAGCCAGTATTTCGTTGTTTTCGTTTCTTTCTATTTGCACCCATTAAAAAGGGCGCATTTTGAAGTCTCAAATACCAAAGATAACGCTTTGCTGGGGAAAAAGAAGGCCACACTGAAATCAGCCTCCGGTCGCCATGAGACTCGTCCCAATCTCAACAGAGACTATCTATCAAATCCCACCCCCCCCCCCCCCCCCACACCCCATAAAAAATGAATGGTCCCTTAAGTTCTTTTTACTGTTTAAGATTATATTACTTCAAACAGAATCTCTGGAATTTGACCAGGATTGAAGAGTTCACTAGCTCTATCATTTTCCCAGTCAAACCCAAACCTAAAACTCACTCCTTCACAGTCAACTAACTCGAAACCCTCATTTCCAAAAAAACAGCTGGGCCCATCTATTGAAGCTTCAATACAGTACTTAACATTTTTTGTCAACGCCACTGAGTGATCAAATAGTACGTCAAAACCATGATAGTAGTTGCCCTTGCACTTCTTTTTCTCAGCAGTAAAATTTCCAGATACGGTCGTAAGAACTGATGTATCTTCATCCTTTGAGATACTTAAGGTAACTGAATAATCAGAGTGATTTTGTCCAAAAAGAGAGACACCGCGTAACAATATCTCTTTGTCCACTGTCATTGTCATTATATCGGGTAATGAATCAGGACTGTTATCCCAATAAAAACCATCACGCTTGAGAAATTTCGAGAACCTGGAACACCGCAAAAAGCACCCCCTTCTCTCAGCTTCCAAGAATCCAACTGGTAAAGTTACGGTGCATATGAAATTTTTCATGATGTTGCTTGTTTCCTCTTGTGTTAATATATTGCTGTTAAGGACAAACTCCTCAAATTCCCTCTTCTCCATAATTGGAAAGCGTAAACACTTGATAACCTGCTCCCCAAGGATTTGTCTTTTGACAGAGCCGTCAAGCGTAAGGCCTAATCTCATGCATTCTTCCTTGGCCCAGCAATTTACAGCCTTGAATAACTCCACCTCTGTGACGTTTAGCGTATCTCTCTGCACAAGTTCCTCAAGTAATGATCTCTCGATTGTCAAAAATTCGTCTGATTTCAAGGCCTTGTCTGTCACATTGTCAATGAAATCCCAACATTCAAACAGAAGATCTTTATTTTCAAACTTCTGAGCGTGTTTTAAGATGCAAAACACATTTGAAGGATCCATGTAGGCTTGTAAATATTCATTACATTTACTGGTCAGGCTAGGAATCATGTATTTCTCGGCCAGATACAACACTTGCATCACGTTATTTTCGTTAAAGCAAACTTCATCAGTGTAGATGTAACGCAACAACTCCAACATACCTTCGTATTCACAGTCAGGGAGATCAATATGTTCTTTGGTTTCGGCCATTTCACCGCAAAACATAGCAAAAAACACAGGACTGCAAATCGACAACAAGAACTTGTGAGCTGGAATTTCCATCTTGCTTCTCTTGCTGTCACGCTCTCCATATTTTTGGGAAGCTTGAACAACAAATTTGACGTCACTTAGAGTGTCGCTATTAAACATAAACTTACATCTTTCTTTATAATCCTTTTGCCAGTTCTTTGTGAACAAAGACATAATTAACCGGGCGGAGACTGGGCCGGCCGGCCCGGTTCATAAATCGCCCGGAATTTTTTCGTCGTCGTAGTAGTAGTAGTAGTAGTAGTAGTAGTAGTAGTAGTAGTAGTAGTAGTCTTGTCGGTAAATCGTTCCAGACCCACTCGGCCACTTTCTTGGCCAGGATTCAAATCACGCACCCTTGATGTTTACTCGGCAGAAGCTATTAAATCACTCTCCTATTTTAAATTTTATCTAATACCCTCAATTCTCTTAAGCGTGAAATATATATTTTTGTGTTATTCAAGCGTTTGAGTACTGGTTTGCGAAACCGGTGATTTTTTGACACGTCCAAGCAATTATTTTTTTTTATTGAAACAAAATGGACTACAAAATGAAATCCTGGTTTAGGTAATTGCATATAATTAAATTCTACCACGGCTACAAAATTTCACGGTTTTGAAATTTTCTTTTTCTTAATTCCTTTCGAAATTTTTCCTGACCCCATCTTGAATAAAAATTCATCTGAAACTTTTTTTCATGTTTCATTTATTTTTTCACGTTAAGTTGGGGTTTTCAGGCTTTTGAAACAAATAACATCTATTTCTAGATTGAGGCACCGTATTTACCTTGTTTGTCTCAGTAGTTCACTCGGCCGCTTTCTTGGCCAGGATTCAAAACACGCACTTTTGATGTTTACTCAGCAGGAGCTATTTGATCACTCTCCTATTTAAAATTTTATCTAAACCCTGATTTCTGTTAAGCGTACGTGAAATATATTTTTGTGTTATTCAAGCGTTCGACTTTTTGTACATGAAAAGCCATTACGTCAGTCACGCAATGTTTTTTTGCAGCAAGCTTCTGCTTTTGAAAACGGCTGCTAGCCAAAGAACTTTTCGGCCAGACCCCACTTTGAAGATATTTTCCATTTAGCAAGAATTGTGTCCATTTGGTCCATGCATTTTCATCCATGTACCGTTGGCCCGACAAAGTTGTCTGTCACAGACGAATTGAATGTTTGCACAACAAAACAACCTTTAGTTCTTGATGTAAAAACTTTACTCGCACACTTTTCAAGAGCTCAGAAAACAAAATGGAAATGTAAAGTAATTATATAATAATTTCTACAAGCTAGAATGGAGTTTTTAAAAGGATCGGTAAAGCCATCGAGTGAATTAATTGACGGCAAAATGAAAACTTGCCCTTTGGCGCGGATAGTTAATTAAATTTTATCACGGCATGTTAATTTCACGGCTTTTTAAGTATTCAAAATTTTTCAGTAATGCCATTCAAAGGTTTCTTGGCCTCATCTTGAATCTTTTTTTCTTTTTTCACATTTAGTTGGGATTTTAGGATTTTAAAACGAACAGCATCTGTTAGGCGTGATCTAATGCATGCCCTTTTTTTCGACTTTTTTTGCTTGTTTTATACAAGCAAAAAAAGTAGAATAGCGTTTACCTGGGCCAAAATCTGAACCGGAAGGGATTGCATTCTTGTTAACTCTCAAGGGACTGTTTTAATTTCTCAAGGGAATACTTTCCGCTGTGGGTGATCAAAGCGCGTGACTTGGAAAGTGTCACTCTGTAGCTGTGCTTCAGCACTTCCGTTCTTGTAGAAAAAACGTGACTTGTCAAATTTAAACGTGAGTAGCCCAAATCTTACGTCACATAACCAATTAAGAATGTAAGGGGTTCAGCGCTCGAAGGCTGCGAAGTTTAAAACGATTAAGAACGCAATTTTTACCAGTACAAGTCTTTAGGGGCTAATATTAATTTAACCTAAAATCACATAGCGAAAACAAAGACCGCTTGGACATGTCCAAGCTATTTAAAACTACCACTACGTCAGACCCATGTCACGCGATCTCTCGCTTGTAGCTATAAATAATCATTCACCTAGTTTCAGTTTGAAAACTCTGCGCTCTGTTTGTGTGAAATATTTATTTTTGTGTTACTCAAGCGTTTGGCTCAGAGCGAGTACAAGTCGTACAATTTACCCGGAACGTGTTAAATATTGCAAAACAACGACTTATTTTCTGGATATCCCAATTTTTGTTTTGAGTTTACGGTATTTTGAGAATCGAAACGTTATCGAAACGTAAGTTGCAAGCTCAGCAAGAATGTGTCAAAGCACGGGATACACGTCATCGCGTCAGGGGAATTACCAAAAGCTTGTCGGAAGACGCTAAACGGAGAAACACAATGGGATAGCCTTTATAGTCTACTCTTTATTTTGGCTTGATTTGGCTTTCTTTTAAATGAACTGGTTTGGGTTATTTTATTGAACATTCGGAACAAAATAAATATTTGCATGCTAAGCAGGCATTTTTCCGGCTAGGCATGTGATTTTAATAAGCAAAAGATGACGTGGTAAAGGAAATTCATGTCACGTTCACTCCGTGACTAACGCAAACACGACTTGTGTGTTTCTCAAGTGCGGCGCCGTGCCTTTAATTTAGCCAAAGCACTGAAAGAGGTCAGGAGGTCAAACATAACCCGCACGAACACACTAAAACGTTGCTAATAGTTAACCAAAAGGAACTCATTTCATAACAATTGATTATTTCTGCTGAGTTGCACAATTTAGAATTGCAACATCATCTAGCAAAGCGCACTATTACTAAAAATAGATTTCACCACAGTGAGTCGTGAGTCGGACAACAATTTTAGTTTTGGCAAAGGCTTTGTATGGAGGGGACGCATTCTTGACAAGAAAAAAAGGGCGAGAAAGGCACAATTTGAGGCCGAGATTCTCGAAAGGCTCGAAAAATGATAGATTTCAAACATTTTTGCTTTAGTAAGTGAAAAACAGATTGAAGGTATCCAAAAAATGGCCCAAAATTGAATTTATTAGTCGAAGATCCGGTAATGACACCTTGATTTCCACTGCAAAATTATTCAGGCTGCCGAGAAATTTAAGCGGCGGATAGCGAATTACTATCGAATTATATAATTGCGAAGGATAGCACTTGTATGTTTGCTTCATTTAGGCACCGGAAAGATCGTCGGTTGCAAGAAGTTCAGAATTCTTCCCGAATTTGACGGCACTGATCGCCGGCCATCCGATCTGTTTCGACACATGATAGATAGAGGGCGAAAATATTATGCTAAGAACAGTGTAAACGCTTTGCATTTCTCATAAAAAATAAATGTTTTCTTTCAGCAAATCCCGGCAGCAAATCGGGCCTTTATAATCCATTCAATAACTGAGAGTAAAACATTTTACACATTTATTGAATAATCAGAATAATCGCTCTGTTTGACAAACCTTTTGTTTCAAACCACGGTTTGAGCTTTCTACGTTGCACAGGTAAGGCTTTCCGAAGTCCGAGCCAATCTGGCCATCAGGTTTTGTGAAACAATCGCTAAATATGCCTCCAAAGTGCCCGCCAACCATACATTGCTCTTACAGAGCGGTTTGTTTGTCCGAATTTTGACTCACACCGGGGGTCAAATTCTGTGACGTCATTAGTGCGCTTCGCTAATTGCAACATCATTAAATGTGTTAAGTGATATTTATAAGTGTTTTTGTAGCTTTCGAATAACAAAATGTTTTGTGAAACATTTGAGAAGAAAAATAAGCGATAGGAAAATAGAACAACGTTTCGATGACGCCATGTCATCATTATCAAGTTAAAATTATAATACGGAGTTCAGGCTTATATAGTGATCTAGGGTGTGATAATATATTAGCATATTAAGATTTATAAACAGTTTAGCACGCACAGAATCTGATTGCGTGTTAAGTTTCGGCTTTATGTTTCTAATAATTACTAGTAATTAAACAGTCCAACGTCGTGCGGCATTTCTTTAAAACAGAAAACTGGTCTTGTACATTGTAGACTTTGTGGGAAAAGGTTACTCCCAGTACACCAAATAAAGAAACACGCTCACAGTCACTAGACTCGTCCTTGTTTAATATGTAAATCCTTAATCGACCCGTCCGCTTACAAAACTTCAAGAACCGAAGGTTTTCCTTCACGAGGTCCGTACTTTTTTAATCACGTGATTTTTGCATAATTACAATTTGCATAAATTATGATTTCGGACACTCTCCCCCCATTTAAGTGTTCTAACTTAACACCTTAAATGTCACTCTAATCGTCCTTAAGTTCCTGTTCAACAATGTTCCTGATTTGATCATTAGCAATCTGTTTGGCTCTTCGGCTTGGTCCCACTCTTGGGACGAAAACTTCGGCTTCAGGGTTTGGTTTCCACTTAGGGTCTTCCCCTCCAATCTCCAAGTTGCACACAAGTTGCAAGGGGCGCTCTACGATGTATCCATTGCCCTGCTTCAGCTTCAATCCACGAACTGTTCCATCCTTGCCGGTAATCTTGCTCACGACTCGTCCCAGCTTCCACATTGCCTTATCCTTCGCTTCACCCTTTAGCATCACCACTGCCCCAATGTCTGGTATCTTCTCAGTGTTCCCTTCAGACTTCTGCTGCCTTTCTTCAAGAGCATGAACATACTCCTTCATGAATCTCTTTCGAAGGTGCTGTTTGCTTTTCTCCAAAAACCTCATCCGCTTAGTGACATTCTCTTCCCCTATCTTCTCCAGGTCTTCCTCCAGGATAGGGATGGGCTCTCCTCTGAGTAGGGTATTTGGGGTAAGCACCGGTTTCTCAAATTCTTCTCCTTGATAGAGGAGTGGCCTGTTGTTCATGGTCATTTCAACATCGAGCAAGACTTCTTCTAGTTCCTGGAAGGTCAGTAGGCTCTTGCCGACCACCTTTGAAAGACTTCTCTTCATGATGCCAATAAGGCGTTCAAAGAATCCTCCCCACCATGGTGCCCTGGCCAAGTTAAATCTCCATTTTATCTCCAAAGTCCCCAAATAGTCTGCCAAACTCTGGTCTTTCTTCAGCTTAGATAACCATTTCCCAGTGGCAACAAACGTTTTTCCATTGTCACTCACAATGGTCTGAGGGCAGCCTCTCCTGGCAACAAATTCCTTTAGTGCTCTCTGGAACTCTTCAGCGGACAGGTCACGACACAACTTAAGATGCACTGCTCTAGTACTGGCACAGGTGAATAGTGCAATGTATGCCTTTGAGGTTGTGGACTTCGTAATCTTGTAGTAGACAGGTCCGGCAAAATCCACTCCTGTGGCGGTGAAAGGGTTTGACAGTTCAGTTCTGAAACTTGGCAAAATAGAATCTGGGCTGTGTGAGGTTGAAATTGGTTTCTTCCAGTACCGTTTGCAAAGGTTACAATTATGGATCACTGTTTTTGCTAGTGACCTCAGTTTTGGTACCCAATAGTTTTCTCTCACATGGCACATGGTTGTCGAAACTCCCCCATGCAGCATCTGCTCGTGAACTTGCTGAACGATCAAGGCAGCCAACTTGCTGTTTCGTGGTAGGAAAACTGGATGATAATTGGGAACTCTGCCGACACATCTCAATATTCCTTCTTCGTCCGCCCTTAACTTCACATCTGACTTTAGCTCTTGTGCTGCCTGTGCCTGAATGATCCAGAAATTCTCTGCTGCCTGGAGTTCTTCAGTCATTAGTGGCCCTTTCTGCTTCTTATGCTTTCTGCAATTGTTTATGAATCGCATTACGAATGCAGTTACTCGTAGAAGCTTCCAGTAAGACGTGTATTTGCCCAGAAGAGTGTCCCTTGTCTCATTTTCTACTTCCATTTCTTTGACTAGGAACTGTTTTTCATGCTTAGGTGTCACTCTTTCCTTGTCATTCTCTGGGCTCCCAGACACTTCAGGTTGATCTGGCCATTGGTCATGAGCACTAAGCCACTCTGGTCCTCGAAACCACAACTCCCCCATTTTGCTAGGTGCGACGCCACGGCTTCCTTGATCACTGGGGTTGTCGCCGGTTGGTACGTAATGCCACTGTAAGTACTCCTTGTCTTGGATAGCTTTGGTTCTGTTACGTACAAATTGGGACCACGTCCCTTGGCCCTTGATCCAGTAAAGCACTGTCGTACTGTCAACCCAACAGTGATATTCTTCAATGCGTTGATCTTTCAAGACTTCCTTCAAATGGTGCATCAGTTTGCTCAGGGTATGTGCTGCAACAAGTTCCAAGCGGGGAATTGTTTGGTCTCTTGGTGCTATCCTCGACTTTCCCACAAGCAGAGTCTGCTGCACTGGTGCAGAGGTGTGAATTGCTAAGGTGTACACAGCTACTGACACAGCCAACTTGCTGGCATCAGCAAATCCATGCAAGATCATTTTGGTCAGGCCTGCACCAACAACGCTGCGGGAAATGCTCACATAAGGACACTTCTTCATATCATTTAGCCACTTAGCCCATGGTTTGCGTATGTCCTCTGGTACCTCTTCATCCCAATTGAGCTTTCTAAGGCAAACTTCGCTATACAGTATCTTTCCTACGATGACAACGGGTGCGGCAATTCCAAGCAGGTCAAAGATACTATTGATAGCAGACAACATCTTTCTCTTTGTCAATGGTCCCTTCTCAACACCATTCAAAGCTTTTGCAAAGTTTATGGAAAACGTGTCTTTTTCCTTGTCCCATGGGACTCCTAAGATCTTTGATTCATGTGGCTGAGTTCCAACGGTCTCCTTGGCATAAGTTGAATCTACTTGAGGTGGTTCCAGTTCATTATTACTCAGTTTCTCGATTCCCGGAATATTACTGTGCCACTTGTGCAGCTGAAATCCACCTTCGCCCATAATCTCTGTTGCTTCCTCCTTGAATTTCAGTAATTCCTCCTTGCCATCACCACCAGACTGCACATCATCTACATAGGTATTCAGAAGCAACTCATTCACAGTTTCAGGGTATTTTTCTTCATACTGACTAATGTGTTTCTCAAGCGTAGCACCAAGGATGTATGGGCTTGGACCGGACCCAAAAATAACTCTTGTAAAGCGGTATTGTACAATGTTCCTTTCCTTTAAATCATCGTACCACAACAGGCGAAGGGCATCTCTGTCCTCTGGACTGATTTTAATTTGAAGAAAGGCTTTTTGTATGTCTCCAGTAATGCAGAAAGGTTTCATCCTGTTTCTGAGCAAGATGTCAAAGATTGCTGGCTGTAATGGAGGGCCAACCTCCAGACAGTCATTCAATGATGGAGACTGTGGGTTTCGTTTTGCTGAGCAATCATACACAATTCTCATCTTTGTAGACTCTGCCTCCTCTCTAATCACAGCTTGATGTGGGATGTAATGAATCACTTCCCCTGTTTGGACTTCTGGCACCAGCTCCAAAATTCCCTCTTCCAGTTGTTGTTCCATAACTGTGTGATACTCTTCAAGTTTCTGCATCCTCTCTAGCTTTCGGGTAGTACTCTGCAACCTTCCTAAGGTCAGTTCTCTGTTAGATGGCAAAGAGAGCTGATGTGACTTCCATGGTAACCTTGTTGAGTAAGTTCCATCTTCTAAACGTTGTAGCTGATTCTTGAAATCTTCATGGAACAACCCTTGCTCATCAGGTTCATCTGAAAGTCCCAAGACTTCCTGCGAACACATCTGTTTGAATTCATCTTGGCTTGATTTCAAAAAGAAACCCTTCTCAGTCTCAGTACCTGACAACATTGACTTTCCTGTGATAGTCCAACCCAGCATAGTGAACTCTGCTCCTGGATCAGCATCAGGATTTGTACCCAGAACAGCAGGCTCGGTTGTTTTAATTCGCTGTATATCTGCAGCCCCCAGGATCACATGCACCGGTAGGTTATCTTCTGTTGCTGCTTCCTCACTGAAGTTTAATCTCCTTATCCGGTGATTAGCTTTCTTCAACTCTGAAATTCTTGGGTTGGGAAGGTGAGTCAGGACTGGCTTTTCTGCATTTATGCACTCTAGTTCAAATCCAAAGCCCTCAATAACATTTGACTCGACAGTGACTTTGTATATCTCCACTTGTCTGTCGACTGTCCCATACATTTGCTCAATGACCCTCCTTTCAGTTTGGTATGGCTTAAGGTTCAACTTGGTAAGCAGATTTGAGCTTATGTAAGAGCTTCCGGCTCCACTATCCAACATGATTCGAGCCTGTATTCCACTGATCTTAGCAATGACGGTTGCATGCAATGTAGTTTGAGCATCTACTACACCATAAAACCTCTCAGACCTGCCCGATGTCACAGGGGTGGGGTGGGGTGAAAGCGTTGTCTTCATCCTGTCACATATAGAGGTATGGTGTCTCCCCTTGCACTTCCCACACCCTCGCTTTTCGCATTTGGAAACCAGATGCCCAGGCTTGGCACAATTGTAACACAACTTATTTCTGGCCAAATGCTCTCTTCTACTAGCAATATCTAAGACTTTCGTACAATCACTGCTACGATGATTTTTCAAGCTACAGTAGACACAGGGTGGAGGCCATTGTGGCTGCCGTGAGGTTCCCCCGGACATCAGCAATTTGTCTTCCCTTTTTGGATGACTGTATTGTTTCTCAGGTACAGTATCACTTGAAGCTGGTGGGCTGGATTCCACTAAGGGTAGGGGATTTCGGTCTGTGTACTTCCTTAAATTATCAACTAGCTCCATGAGTCCCCATTCTTCCCAGTCATCATCTTTTTGGGCCATAGCCTCTCTCACAGGACCCAGTTTGTCCATTATACTGTACACATAACTCTGGGCACCCTCTAGTTTCTTCATAGTAGCTAAGGTTCGGACTGTCTTAGACAACTGTTTGTAAAACTCGTGCACCTCTCTGATTTTGTGTACACTGGTTATTTTTGGCAAGGCTTCTAAATCATTAATTAAGGCCTTGTGGACCTTAATGTCCTTTCCAAAAGTCATTTCAAGAATCTTCTTTGCTTCGTTATAGCCTTCAGGGGTGTGTGGCAGCCCCAAAATGTGCTCTCTCGGTTCCCCCTCAACTAATTCTAGTAAATAATTGAATTTACTTATCTCAGAAATCTTCGAGCTGTCCACTTCCACAACAAACTGGTTCCAAAAGCGAAGCCAATCCTTACAGTCCCCATGGAATGGTGTTATTGTGTACTTCTGCAACTTCACTGCTTGGGGTTTGGCCATTGCTTGCTCGACCTTCTTCTTCTCCAATTCCATTTCGAGCTCAACCTTCTTTGCGAACCAATCTTCCTCCCGTTTGTGCAACTCCCGTTTCTCCAGTTCGCTTAACTCATTCGCAAGTCTGCTTCTCAACTCATGAATAGGTACGAAATCTACCTTGCGAGCTTGTGACCAGCCTTTTACTTCTTCAAATGATTTTTCAGCCTCCAACATGGCGTCCTTGACAAGATTTGCCGAAGCCTCCAGAGTCTTGCTTATGTCACATATCTTTTCGTAAGCAGACAACAAATCCTCTTTCACACTCAAATCGACCATTTCCTTAATCTCGTTGACGTAGTAGGTTGCCTTTTTTAGGTCCTTCGCGTAGCGCTGTTCAGCGACGTCCACCATGTTTATGTTTTCCACTCGGACGCTCGATACTTGTTTATCGTTTTGTTCAGATTATGTCCTGGCAGGGTCGCCACTTTTGGTGTGGGAAAAGGTTACTCCCAGTACACCAAATAAAGAAACACGCTCACAGTCACTAGACTCGTCCTTGTTTAATATGTAAATCCTTAATCGACCCGTCCGCTTACAAAACTTCAAGAACCGAAGGTTTTCCTTCACGAGGTCCGTACTTTTTTAATCACGTGATTTTTGCATAATTACAATTTGCATAAATTATGATTTCGGACAACTTGCAGCTGGTGGTCTTCTTTTAAGTGTCGGTTTTGTAGCCTGTTGTGAAATTACTTCCGGTGGAAGCAGTAAACGTTAAACGTTTCTTCCGTTCAGAAGTTAATACATCGCCATTAGAAAAATAAACAGCAACTGTTTTGCTGGAAATGTAGTCGTTAGAAATGGGATGTGTAGCCGTAAGGTAAAGAATAACGAGGAGAAGCGGCTTTTGGTAATATCCAAACGAAAATTTAACTCTCAATGTGGGGTTAAGATTGCGTGACGAGACAAAAGGTAACTCTGTCGTGCGTAACCTTTCCTGCAATCAGGCGTTATTTTTCTGCATTAAGCCGAGTAGAAATCTTTCTAACTCGAAAGGAAACAACTATTTCGATTAAACATGTTAAAGGCAAACGTCAAAGTTTACCTTTTTTAACCAAGCCAAAGTATATGAGTCGCAAAGCACCCAGCCGTCGCGACTGACAAGTACAGCATTTACTCTGCGAAAATAAAAAAACGCTTGAACTGAAAGACGTTTGAATTCTTCCATGATATGTTCAAACAACAATGCCCAGGATAAACCTTCTGCTCATACTAACTTCATGCAAAAAAAGTCGATATCTCGAAGAGATCTTTGATTAGTCTTTTTTATTTTCTTTTGTAATTTTGTTTTAAAGCTGATTTCCAGTCCGTACTGCGCAGACTCGGGGTTTGTTTTCGTTTTTGTTTTGAATTCGTTGAAACGTTACACTTCGGTGACAGCATACATGACGTTTTTTAGTCCGCCATTACGGTTCGTTTCGTTCAAGAGTCTCCGATGAGCTGAAACGTCGGTTTGAAATAGCGTCAAGGTTCTTCTACTCGTTATTATTTGTTCTGCAAGGATATCTGGCGTTAATAATGAAGAAAAAGGTACGTTTGTCGCGGAATTTTTAGTATTGCTTGTAAACATTCCCTTCGAGTGGGCTCACATAAACATTGCAGCCGAGATTGCGCAGTACGGACTGGAATTCATCTTTAAAGATTTTTGGTTATTGTTGATATTTAAATGAATAGTTTTATTCGTTTTCAAGGTTTTGAAACGAACAGCATCTATTAGATTTAAGACACACCGTGTGGTGTTATCTGCATGAACGCGTGATCTAATGCATGCTAGCCTTTTTTTATTATCTTTATTTGAAATTGTGTTTTGAAGAATTTTTTCTTGATATTTAGGTGATTTGCTTTGTTGAACCAGTAGCGAATACTGTATTTTTCTGGTTACTCCGCTCTTTTTAGCGAGAGGTTTTTGTTTTTTGTTTTTCATTCAAGGGTTCTGAGTTTCAGTCGGAACCGATCGGCGATGGAGAAATTATCTGCAATGAATCACGCAAGTTAGAACTGGCGTTTGCGTGACTGCATCCTAAAATGCAGCAGATATATAGGCAGGCTTTTCGATCAAAAAATCAACTTGACTTAAAGAGCTCACGTGTTTGAAAGCTTAAAAGCTTTCTAATTTTTTCTAATTTCTTTTTTTTTTGTTGTTGTTGTTTTTTTGGTATAATACAATTTTTAAAAACCTTAAACGCGTCTTTGTTTTTAACGAATTCTTTCTAATTGTTTGTTTGTTTTGCACGGAGATCATTTGTAAATGCCATTCAACTGGTTTGAGTTCATTTATTCAAGATTATGAACACACCAAACGTTTTCAACCTAATCAGTCATTTATCCAGGCATGTTGATAAAAGCAGCTAATGTGATGAAGGACATTTTGACACACTACTACAACTCACGGAAACTGAATAACTTATGCAAACCTCGGATTTGTGTGTCACAGTTACTCACCCACAAACTGCTGCTCGGCTGGCGCCACCACCAAAGTGCTGAGGAGGGCAGGGGAGAAGTGTGAGGAGTAGAATGTGTGATGGGAGAGAGTAGAGTCAAAGCCTGCTGCGGATGGGGGAATGGAGGGGAGTGTAAGGGGAGATTCGAAGGTGAATGGCTAAGAAAAGGGGGAAACAGGGGGAGGTGGGGGGTTGAATAAAAATCTATGCTTGATTGTATCGCGCAACCTTTGACTTTTTTTCATGATTCTCTTTTTAGAAGCAGTTCAAAATTTTATGTTCAAAAATTTTAAGTGCAAAATAATAATAATAATAATAATAATTAATAATAATATTTATATAGCGCTATTCAGCTAATCTGCCATTATACAAAGATAAAAACTAAAATCTAAAAATACCGAGGTTATTCAGTATTCAGAACAAAATAAAAATTTGAACGACTGAGCAGGAATTTGTCCAAGCATGGACAAACAACCACAGAATCGTGTGTTACTTAATAAAATGGTATTTTAAAAGTTTTTGCTGTACTTGCCTTATCAAGTAATTAAACATTAACCGCCCGTTTTTAAGCTTTAAGCTTTAAGCGTCTTGTTATAAGCAAAAAATCAAAAAGAAAAATCCGAAAGCCTGGAAAAGTTTGCGAGAACAAACAACTCGTTTCATGTCAGCGGTGTTTGTGAAAAGGTTTAAGCAATGTGTAACGTAAACGAATATTAACTCTGTTAATTTCAGGGGGTTTCAGTTGACAGAATTTAAAATATCTTTCACTATATGGGTGCTAGAAGTAAGATTTCGTATCACTTATCCTTTCAAACATAAACGTAGGAAAGAGACTATCTCAGTCCGCTCAGTTGCTTTCCTTCAGTGAAGCTCAAGGCAAGAGAAATTGTTCTGTAGCTTATACAACGCAACCTCTTTTCACAAAGCCACCCGCTGTACATAAAAGAAAAAATACCGCAGGCTAACCTGACAATATTATAGGTGTATTTTTTACCTTTTGGGAATTACTCGAAGAAAATAAGTCATGTCTTCACCCAAAGCACTTGCGAAAAACTGGCCAATGGATCACAAAGAAAGATGCAAGTCTTTGTTTAACAACGAGATCCTAAGTGACGTCAAATTTGTTGTGCAAACGTCCCGAAAATATGGAGAGCGTGACAACAAGAGAAGCAAGATTGCCATTCCAGCTCACAAGTTCTTGTTGTCGATTTGCAGTCCTGTGTTTTTTGCAATGTTTTGCGGTGAAATGGCCGAAACCAAAGAACATATTGATCTCTCTGACTGTGAATACGAAGGTATGTTGGAGTTTTTGCGTTACATCTACACTGATGAAGTTTACTTGAACGGAAATAACGTGATGCAAGTGTTGTATCTGGGCGAGAAATATATACATGATTTCTAGTCTGACGAACGAATGTGCTAATTATTTAGGAAAGAATCTGGATTTATCAAACGTGTTTTGTGTCTTACAACACGCTCAACGGTTTGAAAATAAAAATATTTTGAGTTGTTGCTGGGATTTGATCGACAACGAGACAGAGGAGGCTTTAAAATCAAATGAATTTCTGAACGTGGAGAGATCTTTTGTAAACCAGTTAGTGGAAAGAAATACACTGAACATCAGAGAAGTGGAGTTGTTCAAAGCTGTAGATTGCTGGGCAAAAGAAGAATGCAAAAGGCAACAACTTAAAGCGAACGGCTCTGTCAAAAGACAAGTCCTTGGAGAACAGATTGTGAAAAATATTCGTTTTCCGATTATGAAGCAAAACGAATTCATAGATGTTGTTTTTTCAAGCCAAATATTAGCAAAAGAGGAAGCAAGTAATATCATGGAATATTTTCGTTGCCAGGAGACATCAGCAGTTGGATTCCCGGTTGTTCAAAGGTTGGGTCCTCTTTTGCGATGCTGTAGATTCAACAGTTTTTTTCATGACCCCATCTACAAAAATTATTCTGAAGACGATGACTGGCTTGACGTCACAGTTGACAAGGACATAATATTCCATGGTGTCTCTCTGTTAGGTGATGAAGGTGGCATATTTAAAGTTGAATTAACAGTAGTTGATGGTGATGAAGATGGTTGCGGGGATGTATGCCAAAGTGGGACATTTACATCTAGGAGGAAAGAGTGTAGCGCTGGATTTTATTATGGTTTTGATGTTATACTTGATGAACCATTTGCTCTAACGACAGACATAAGTGTCGCAATTAATGTATCAGTAGATGGTCCTGGCTATTATCCTGGAAATGAGGCTCTTGATACAGTTGACATTTCAGGAGTAAAATTTGTCTTCAACCACATTGATGTTCCTCCAAGTAGGTGTGTAGAGCTATTATTCAGATTAGAAGAATGACCATGAAAGTAATGATTGATACTGTGTAGTTTCACTGTAGACTAGAGGGTACCTTATATGTTGGCTATGCACATGCCTTTTTAAGGGGGGTCCTTCTTAACTACCAATTTGCTGCTAAGGAAGGTTTCTAACCATTTTTTACAACTGAATTTTTTATTCAGGAAGTATAGTGGCCAGCCTGGTCACTCACATGGTCCATCATCTGTAAACTTTTCTTTGCAACTCCGCTGACCAGCAGATTATAATAGTAGAAAAAGTGAAGCAAGACAGCCGTATAAAGGCGGTCTTTTAAATTTAAAGGGGTTTAACAAGAAAAACAAGAAGCAAAGAAACAAAATGTGGCTGACAATTACATGTAGAAAGTAATTGACTGCCAAAAAAGTGGACATTGAGAGCTGTTAATTGATCAGTGACTTTCGTGTCCATCTGTAGAAGGAGCATTCGAAAACTAAATCAGGTTTCACATAAGCTTCATCAATGATGGATCTATCTAGAAACCAGAACACTGGCTAAAATGTTCGCAAGAAAATGAAAAGCTTTTCAGATGTATCAAACAGCACAAGTACAATTTTACCTGAATCAGTCTATATGTTCTGATATATTTATTTACAGTGTTATTACTTTACGGCTTACATATAAATGCCTTTATTCTGCAATGCATACATGTACCAATGGAGCGATATAATAAACAAACCATTTTAGTGCTGTTGGGTAAAAAAGAAAAAAAAAATGAAAAAAACCTAAACCCCTCTTGGTTTTGAACTCGCGACATCTCGCACCACATCCTGACACCTTCTCAATTGAGTTTATATTAATCTGACGGACTCAGTCGAACGAGACGAATACATCCTATATTAAAGTAATAGACATTGTGGAGTCTGCTAAACTGCTTATTATCTAAAGGTCAAGCAGGTTTCCTCATTTGTGCTTTATTAATTGCATCAAAGAAATGTTTGAATCACCTGCTGCTCATATATATTCAAGGTATAAAAACCAAACGTTAAACTTGGTGAAAAAAATTCAGTCGTGGCTCGAAGAGCTCTTTGATTTAGAAACCAAACCTCGCATGGATAAGGTTTTTGCACAACTTTGTTCCATTGAAGAGTCCTTCAAAAATTTAAAATCGCGGCCATATTTGACAATTCATGTGACCGGAATAGAAGAAACCCGAAAACTGAAAGGGCATATAGATCGAAAAATTAAAATCAGTACCAACAGATAAAGAACATTTACCGTACATGCTTAATGTTTTGTATGGTCTTCATGAAATTCTCATTGTTATAAAAGTTATAACCCAATAGACACACATTTTCAGACTTTCTTTCGAAGCGTCCCATTTTTACATGTAAATGGTAAACGTCGGATTATAAAGAAGGCCATATTATCTCTAATGCTTTAAATGTAAGTGTTCCCCCATCAAAAAATTTAAGCATTACCAAATGCTCCAAAATGGCTTGCCACCAAACTGAAAAACCATCTTTAGCAATTCCTTAGCAACTGCTCTAGATACGTAGTTAAGAAGGACCCCCTTAACCCTTGCAGAATGCAAAGGTAGCAACTAAATCTGGTGTTTGAAAGGATTGCAAAAACTGTATAACATTTACTACCAGAAATAACAATGCAAAGATCTGTGTGAATTGTCCAGCTGTACCTATAACATTGGGTATAGTCTTCCTGCCTCTTGCATATCCATGTCTTTGAGCTATACACCAAATCGAAGAATCCTTGACACTGAAAAGCATAAACCATAAATGATAAGACTGAATGGGATTTAGGGTAGAGAGTATTGGTAGGCTAGTAGTATTCCATTTATTTATAATCAAGATATTATCTTTCTTTGAGAGCCTTTAGAGTATGATTTATGAAACCTGTCTTATTATAATGTTCATTCTGGCACAGATGACAATTGTTTTTTCTGATTTCAAAGTAAACATTTGAGTTGCATCATTTTTGGTTTATGTTTTTCATCGATCAACGTTTCTTCAATCAGGTGTATACAAAAAGGTTACAGTAAGGCCCGATTGAACCTCCAGGCAGAGCTCCCCTGTATAAAAATTCATCGCATATCTATATCTTTGAGCTAGGTAAGAATAGGTAGCATGCAAACGCAGGCATATTTGCGGCGTCGCTTCAATCCAATGGCAGTGAGAAGCGACAGCTGGAAATATGTCTGCATTGGCAGGCTAAAGTAAGGGTTACATTATTTTCATTTTATGTATGTGACAAGCGTACCACTGCAGTAAAAGTTGGTATGTGAATGGGCAAGGCGTAATCGAACCCGCAGGCAGAGCCTCACTGTATAAAGCTTCATAGAGAACCACCCATCCCCCTCCCACTTGATGGCAACTAAAGCCTCAAAATGCAATAGGTCAATCATATTGAACTGTAAGTTTTTATATGTCTGGGACCAAAATAGAGAAGTAGAAATGTTATTCTTTGCTATTAACCATTAGTCTAATTATTGTACATGTAAAGTTGCGTTAGAAACAGATCAATGGCAGCAGAGTCTTTTGCTACCAATGGTATTATATCACTAAAACTAAACCTGTTGTACTTTGATCATTTCCTCAGATTACACTTGCTTGTTTGAGTTTCAGTTAGTGTAATGTATGTTAGAAAGAAGTTTATTTTACAATAAAGAAGATTTGTAAGTCTTACAGTTACAGTTACGGTGTGGTCGCTGAGTAAAGGATAAGAACAGGTTTCCTTCGGCAGCTGCGAAGCCGGTGGCCAATCGGATAAAGTTTTTTCAGTTCCATGAAGTTCTTTGGTACAGGCCTTATCTAATTATAGAAAATTAAGGCTTTTAATTGTCACGACTGCTATTATGCGAAACGCAAGGGTAAAATCAAACATTATAAATTTACATACAGAACGGAGCCAGGTCTCAAACATGCAGGAAGTGGATAGGTAACGCATTGATTTCGCAGCCAATCATATCAAGAAAAAAATTAAAAAAATGATGATAGTCTAGTAAACGTCGTGAAACGTTATATCCACTTGCTCAGAGGTGAAAATATTAATAATATATTTTGACCGAGCTCCCTAATGATAGAAAATGCACGTTCTCAGTGGCCAAAGACATTTGTTACAACTAAGTTACCACGGATCACTGCGTGTTCAGATAAAATAACTTTACACTGCTCCCTGGGGGGAGGGGGAGGCAGAGGGGGCACTGCACAACATAGAGGGAATCCAAAATGCTATTTCGAGTACACATTTCCTTGAAGACCTGTCACTGGGTTTACTTAAGGCTTGGACTGATAATGCATATGGCTCTGTACTGAACTTGCCTGTCCATTTCATGTAACGAAATGTTCGGTAATGAAATGGTTTCTACGGCCTACGGCCTGTGTGCACCCATGAACTCTTTGCTTGGGGGCTGCTGCGCAGTGCTACACCATGTAAAAAGATGTTACAATTGGGTTTGACGCAATAAAAAAATGGAGGAGTCATTTGTAACCTAAAATTTTTTACTCCACTTTTGGAGTTACAGTAACTCCGGAATGGAGTTTAAATAACTCTTTTTGTAGAGTTAAAGTGACTCCCCCACTGGAGTTATTATAACCCCAAAATTGGAGTTAAATTAAGGAGTTAAAATAACCTCCAAAAAGGGGATAAATTTAACCTAAAATTTTAACTCCACTTTTGGAGTTAAAATAACTCTTTGAAAATTACTGTGTATTTAGAATCAATGGCGTATGAGGCAGGGGTCCGAGTTGGCGGTAACCCCCCGCCCAAAGACGTAATTTTCAACCATTTTTCGGGACAAATGCTTGGAATTCGAGCAACAAGCCTAGAGAAACAAATAGAAAATAGGCCGAAAAATCTCACCATTACGTCCAAAACGAATTACAGTCAACTCTCTCTTAACGGACACCTCTATAAGACGGACACCTCTGTAAGACGGACACCATGTGTTGGTCCCGTACCTACCGTTTTTCAGTCATTTTTATTGTAACTAAACTCCCTATAAGACGGACACCTCTCTAAAACGGACAGTTGGAGCCGGTCCCGACGGTGTCCGTCTTAGAGAGAGTTGACTGTACATTAACAGAAATAGTATTGGAAATCTGCTGCAGTTTGTGATTCAAAGCTCTAAATTTCTCATTTGTCTGATTTCGTTTCCTATCACAAATTATTATAACATGTCAATCATGCATGTTTCGATTTTTCTCGCAAATTTTGCATCATGACGTCTCAGTTTAATTCAGTTGGAGTCATTTCGAAGTGAGTGGGAAACCAGAAGTTAGGGTATATAGCGCGAACGTTTGCGTGCGGTGTAAGACCTAAAAATAATGATGATAATGAAATTCGATGATGATGATAACTAAACCCCTGGAACAGACTAGATATTGTATTATCATTAAAGGACATGTTACACGAGGCTATCTTCCTTGCATTGCAACGCAACTATGGCGAATAAAAACATTGCAAGCTTCAAAGGGATATCACAAATTCGCAATTTTTGTTGAAAACTTGCATTCCATCCGCTTGAAATTAGCATCTTGAAATCTCTGATTGGTTCGTTTTAAAAAATGCAAGTTGCGACTGACAAGTCACATGCAGCAAATTGCCTCACAACGTTGCGAAAAATAAAGGATATTTTTACTTTTCTTGCAACTTACAACGCAACCTTTTGCAAAAAAGGGCGTTACACGTGAAATGTTTTTGGCAACTGGCAATGCAACTTTTTGCCTTGCAAGTGGCAAGAAAAATTGCCTTGTGTAACATGGCCTTCAATGATAGTAGATAGTACAATACCTTTATAACGATCCGATAACGATATATGAAGAGTGAAGCAATGGAACTAAAACTCGCTGGAATCGCGCTAAATCGTGCTTCCTATGCCCAGGACTTCCAGGAGGCGCGGTGGCCTAATGGTTAGCGCGCTCGACTCCGAGTCGAACGGCCCGGGTTCGAGGCCTGGCCGGGGCGCTGCGTTGTGTTCTTGGGCAAGACACTTTACTCTCACAGTGCCTCTCTCCACCCAGGGGTATAAATGGGTACCGGCGAATTTACTGCTGGGGGGTAACCCTCCGATGGACTAGCATCCCATCCAGGGAGGAGTAGCAATACTCCTAGTCGCTTAATGCTACGGAAACCGGGATAAGCTTCGGCTGTATGGGCCTCATGGCTCGGAGACAGACTTTACCTTTACCTTATGCCCAGGACTTCCATCTTGCGTCTCTTGCTGTCACCGGCCGGCTCCATATTTTCGCGACACTTGAACAACAAACTTTACGTCACTTGGGGTGTTGCTGTTAAACATAAACTAATACATCTTTCTTTATAAGCATTTTGCCAGTTCTTTGTAAGCAACGGAATTCTGAACATGCTCGAAAAGGGAGCTCGTTTCCTATCCCGGTTTCCTATGAGGGGGGGGGGGGGATCCTATCAGCGGTCATTGTGAAAGGTTTTGTTATTGAGAGTAACATACACGAACATTTAATTTACTCCGTTAACCGCAGTTCAAAATTGTAAACTTTTAGCACTAAGGTGAGAATTCTTTTCCCTTATCCTTCTCAACAAAAAGGCCGGAAAGAATAATACCCTCAGCTGATCGATCTCAGTTGCCAGTTCCTTCAGTCAGGACAATGAATGTCTGTGTGGCATATACAACGCAATCTCTTTTTACGAAGCCACCCGCTGTACAAAAACGAGTCCGCCAACAGAAAACTGTAGTCGCGAGGGCCGAATCAGATATACCTTTTGGAAGGAAAATAAGTCATGTCTACGCTGAAAGCACTTTCGAAGACCTGGTCAATGGATCACAAAGAAAGATGCAAGTCTCTGTTTAACAACGAGATCCTAAGTGACGTCAAATTTGTCGTGCAAGCGTCCCAAAAACATGAAGAGTGTGACAGCAAGAGAAGCAAGATTGCCATTCCAGCTCACAAGTTCTTGTTGTCGATTTGCAGTCCTGTGTTTTTTGCAATGTTTTGCGGTGAAATGGCTGAAACCAAAGAACATATTGATCTCCCTGACTGTGAATACGAAGGTATGTTGGAGTTGTTGCGTTACATCTACACTGATGAAGTTTGCTTGAACGGAAATAACGTGATGCAAGTGTTGTATCTGGCCGAGAAATACATGATTCCTTGCTTAACCGATGAATGTATTGAGTACTTAGGAAAGAATCTTGATTTATCAAACGTGTTTTGTGTCTTACAACACGCTCAACAGTTTGAAAATAAAATTCTTTTGTGTTGTTGCTGGGATTTGATCGACAAGGACACTGAAGAGGCCTTGAAATCAAATGAATTTCTGAGCATGGAGAGATCTTTTCTAAACCAGTTAGTGGAAAGAGCTACGCTAAACATCAGAGAAGTGGAGTTGTTCAAGGCTGTAGATTGCTGGGCAAAAGAAGAATGCAAGAGGCAACAACTTAAAATGGACGGATCTGTCAAAAGACAAGTCCTTGGAGAACAGATTGTGAAAAATATTCGTTTTCCAATCATGAAGGAGAAAGAGTTTGTGGATGCTCTGCTCGAAAGCAAAATTTTACTACACCAGGAAACAAGTGACATCATGGAATATTTCAGCTCTACTGTGACTTCACCAGTTGGTTTTACTAATGTTCACAGAATGGGTTCCCTGTTACGATGTTGTAGATTCAAGAGTTTTCTTCATGACAGATACCTCAAAAATGATCCTGACGATTATGACTGGTTTTGCCTCAAAGTTGACAAGGACATAATATTGCACGGTGTTTCTCTTTTGGGTAATAATGGTGGTGAATTTACAGTCAAATTGGATTTTTTTCTTTTTAATTATGATGATGATGGTGATCATGTAGTTCTTGCATCTAAAAATGGGAATTTTATCTCTAAGGAAAGGAAGTGCAACAGTGGATTTTATTATGGCTTTGATGTTATTTTTGATGAGCCACTTGCTGTTGAGAGAAATGTTCTTTACCTCTATGAAGCATATGTAAGTGGCCCTGGCCGTCATCTTGGAAATGATATTGATTATGCTTTTGTTTCTGGAGTAAGATTTGACTTTGAACATAAGGAGTTTTATCGTGACCCCACCTATGGAGGCCTTTCCGAAAGTTTGTGTGCAGAGCTTTTGTTCAGAGTAAAGGAATGACCTTGAAACTAAGAGAAAAGTTGTTTTACTGTAGACAGATGCAGTAAGTTTTCAACTTTTTTAAGTTGGTGACAACTTTTAAGAAAACCTCATATTAAATATGGAGTAGAATTAAAAAAAAAATAGCATCCATGTTAATTGGTGTTTCTATGCTCCTTTATATTTGCTTTTCTCTGTTCTTTAAAATGGCTATGTGGAATTTGACACATAGCTGGTACATTACAATATAACTACTTCAACCAAGGCCTCCCAAGCAAAATCTTTACAAATTGACTGATAGTGTTTGCATGTTAAAACTAATAAAATGGTCACAAATTTATTGCTTCTGTAGCATGTAGCTGGGGTAGATCCACATTTTGTAGGAAATTAACATACAAGGTTCACATTCCTTATTCCACACAGATTTTGTCAGATAGCCTTGGTTGGAGTTGTCGCACTGTGAGTGCAAGTAACCCATTACAAGCATTTTCACAAGAAAATCCCTAGAAACGTGTTTTGCCAGTTAAGGAAATGGCAATCATTTGCACATTGCATAGGAAGGGGAAGTTTAAAAACTTGTGTGTCACTGAGATCAAAAACTTGACAACCATTATCTGCCATCAATTTTCAACATCAATCCCAAGCTTCCATCCCCTCACTGTATTATGGGGAAAAAAGGCAGTTTAATTGTCATATAAAATTTTATTTGCAAGTAAATATTGTGTATATCTTTTATGGCTGGACCTCGCCAGAGAGGTAAATCGTCATTTTCTCGAAAACGAGTACGGTGACCAATCATTTTTTTCTGCTGTTACAGACTGGGCAGTAACTTTCTTTTTGTGGAATAAATATGGACCAGTTCCAAGTGAAGAATAGGAAATAATCGTCAGAAACGTGAATTTAGCCAGCAATCGTGACTATAAGGATTTATTGGGAATAAACAAGGTGCTGTTGATCCTAAACGAGCATAGGCACCCCCAATTTTTATTTCAAATTTTAGTTCCTATAAGGGACCGGTCATTATTTATGTAGAGGGGGGGAGGGAAAAATATGTTGGAAAGGTCAAAATTTCTGTAAGGCCCCCCTCCAGGCCATGTAAGTAGCAAGTGACCCCCCCTTCTTTATTCAATATTTACGTGATGACCCCCCCCCCCCCACCTCATATCTCCCTTTATATGCCTCAAGTAATTAATTATTAAATGCATGTTACATACAATCTTAATTGCACGTACACTTGTTCTAATGCAAAAAGGCTGGATCAACACTTAGTCAACCAAGGCTTCTTTGCTATGGATACTTGTCCAGCAATACGGCAAATTTTTGGATGAGTTATGTGTATAGTAAACATACCTCTATTATTAACTCCTTAACTTTGGAAAAGTGGTAGTTTTTACAAATTATGCTCTCATGGTGAACACAAATGTAATATCCATGCAAAATATAATTCCTTTCCAATAATTTTCCTAAAGTTGTAAAGGGATTACTTTGAATTCTTGTTGTCATAAATATCATGTTTTATTACTTCTTGGGCTATTGCAGTGATAATCATTTTGTAAAAAGAAAATAATTTCAGTCAAACCAGATATTAAAGCAGATTATAAAGGTCTGGTTTCTTTATTAACTAAAATTAATTTTAAGATAACAATGGAGTTTAGAGTGTAAACAGTATTTCTGTAAAATACAAATCACTAAAGTTGTACATAATAGTGGAGTTTAAACAAAAGAAAACAATAGAAATAGCATAAAATTGTACAATTTAGCATCTCACTGTTTCACATATGGTGTTTGCACTGTTCTATTTAACTGTTTTACCCACCTCAAACTGCTTATCCCCCCCTAAACTTCTTTATAAAAAATTTTAGCCCCCCCCCCTCTTGCCACTCTGAAATAGCCTTGACCCCCCCCTTCTTTTTTTCCCTCCCCCCCTCTACATAAATAATGACCGGTCCCTAACAAACAATCAATAGGCAAAGTTTGACAAAAATATCAGTGCAGGTTCTATTTTAGTGGAATTCGAATATCCTTAAGTCTTGCATATTTATTTTGGAAATTGTCAAGACATTTTAAGGTACATGTTTACAAGAAACTTAAATTTCGATTTCAGATCACCTGCAGTTCTAAGGGGAATTATTTTGAGAAAATTAATTCTGGACTTGCCCACGCTACCAGACTGTGCAACGACAAATGTTTATTTTGTCAAAACCACTATATTTACCGTTCAATTAGACTTGCTTTCAAGTTGAGCTGAAGGAGCGCGGAGCACGATCGCGAGAGAGCGGGCCTTGTAAACTAGCAGGAAACGACTATGAGAAAGTCTACCTTTTAATTTTCACAGATTTTTGTTGGGACTTTTTCAGAGAAGAGCCATTTTTGCCACAATATTCTGGCAATAGACATCGATGACCATCTTGTCATTTGGCAACTTTCATTTTCGTGTGTGTTGTCTCAGCTTCACATGTCAGGTTTTCCACACTTCTAAAAAAAGTAAACTTTAAATTTATTTTGCACCACGTAGTGTGACAGCATTGGCTAGCCAAGAATTTACTTTCTCTACAAAATTCCGCTTGCATGTCTGTCTGGATTTGACAAAACGTGGACTCCGGGATCCTTTGCGTTGGCCTTCAAGCCATTGCGGCCCGAGAAATTTGAGGGGGGGGGGGAGGGGCAACGTCACCGAAGTACCGAAGTACTAGAACGGTCTGCGTGGACAAATATTAATTTCCATTACAAATTCGCCGTGTTGAAGCTCGTGCAAAATGCATATAATGACACACTACCCACCATCTTAAGTAGATGCATGATTGTCAAGCGAGATCATATGATTTCAACTAGGGCACGCGAATCTTTGATAGTGCCGCGTTTCAACACGCGATACATGAAAGACTCATTAAAATACCGAGGATCCGTGCTCTGGAACACGCTATCAACAAAACACAAAGATCTGGCTTATGTAACACGTCGAAAGGACCTTGTCCGCATGCTGAAAACTTCGGATGCTTTTATTGATTTCAATTTTAATGTTTTATCTGTATCAACCACGAACTTTAAACAAAAAGATTTTACCTACTTTTAGCGCTAGTTTTTAAATTAATTCAAATGTAAATAGTTTTATAAGTTTAAATATTTTTAACTTTTAATAATTTTAAAATCAAATACAAATGTAAATGGCCTAATTAATTGTAAGTAAATATTTTTAACTTTAAATACTTAATTTACACGACCCCACAAGCTGTAAGCTTTTATCCATATCGTGTTTTTAAATAAAGGCAACTACTACTACTACTACCGACCCCGTGGGCCACTAGCTGGGGCCCTGACCTAACAACCCTTGGGAGCCCTGGGTCAGCTGTTGGATTGAAATCCGGCTGGGGGGGGGGGGTTGCTTAAGTCAGGTTTTTAGCTTGTTTTCTGCAAAGACTTTGCTTTGAAATGTGGTCAGGACTGCTCCTGGCTTTTGGTTTTTGGGGGGCTGGCTCAGAAGCCTTGAGACCTCTGAGAGCTCAGCTGTGACCGGGCATGAGAAGGCTTCCTAGCAGTGCCCCTGGGTTCTGTGAAATCCACAGGGGGAGGGGAGGGCTAAGAGAGTTGCTGGCCCCAGGCAGTTCCTGGGGCCTTGTTTTCTTAAGTCAGGACAGATTGCTGGCAAGGAAATTCCCTAACGAGGCAAAAGGCAGTCTCGGTAGGCCAGAGCACCCGGTGACGTGCAGTCTGGCACATGCCGGGCTGACTTTTGCTGTGAGGGCCATTTCATGGCACTTGCTGGCAAGGAAATTCCCTAACGAGGCAAAAGGCAGTCTCGGTAGGCCAGAGCACTCGGTGACGTGCAGTCTGGCACATGCCTGACTGACTTTTGCTGTAGCTAGCGCCATTCCCTGGCACAATCTGTCTGGATTTGACAAAACGTGGACTCCGGGATCTGTGCTTGAAGGCCGACTGCGTCGGCCTTCAAGCCATTGCGGCCCGAAAAGTTTGAGGAGGGCAACGTCACCGACCGCGTGGGCAGCTAGCTGGGGCCCTGACCTAACAACACTAGGGAGCCCTGGGTCAGCTGTTGGATTGAAATCCGGCTGGGGGTGGCTAAAGTCAGGTTTTTACCTTGTTTGTCTGCAAAGACTTTGCTTTGAAATGTGGCCAGGACTGCTCCTAGCTTTTGGTTTTTTGGGGGCTGGCTTAGAAGCCTTGAGACCTCTGAGAGCTCAGCTGTGACCGGGCATGGGAAGGCTTCCTAGCAGTGCCCCTGGGCTCTCTGAAATCCACAGGGGGGAAGGGAGGGGAGGGCTAAGAGAGTTGCTGACCCCAGGCAGTTCCTGGGGCCTTGTTTTCTTAAATCAGGACTGATGTGTTTTTTGAAAAAATAAAAGAAGTTTAAGTTTCGGAATACATTAAAAATGCCTTTCTTTGAAAAAACGTTTTGTCCTCCAAAGGTTGAAACCTCTTTGCTGCAGAATATAAATTCATTCAACTTGCTGGAGAATACCGACAATTTAATTTATGGCCAGTTCAGGTGAATTACGCACATCCCAAACGTTATCTGCCATTTTCGTTCAAACCAGGTTAATGGCCCTGCCTGTCAAACTTTCAAGTCTGATTAAACACAACCGATGCTAATTGTCACCAGTGAAAAACAAATACATTAGATAAATAATTAGGAAACAACTGTGCCCGGCTCTAAAACTTTGTATGTTTGAATAACTTAGCACCTTACGTGTTAATGCATATGGAGCGGTATTGTGCGTTCCTGAACCCGCACACGCAAACACACACACAGTAGAAGAAAAATTATTTTTCCGCTTATTCAATGCTCGCTGTACCTTTGACATGTCGATCACGATTATGAAGGATTCAATAATTCAGCCGCACGATGTGCTCCGTGCATGATAACAAAATTAGGTAAATTTATTTTAATTAATAAGAGGAAAAACGCTCTACAGCTGTAATATCAATCGATAGACTCGAAAAGACTCTACACCTAAATAACGACAGTAATTTTCAGACCTTTTCGCTAAAAGGGTATGTGACCGATGCTATGTTTTCGGGGTTTTTTTGGGACTCTAACAGCTTAGAAGAAATAGTACAATCTCAGTTTTGATATCTCACCCACTGACAGATCGATCAAGTTAAAAACAAACATTTATTCCTTTAAAATTAAATAGCAGGTCCTGCAAGAAACACTTACAAAGCACAGGCAGATGATGTGTTATCAGCGACATGTAAAATCACCACCTCATGCACTAACAAAGCTGCAAGCTAAAACCTCACAATTTCAGTGCATACTCAGCTTCGGGCTCAGCTTCAAGAACTCTTCCAGGAAAGATTAATTTTCAGACCACCAAAGAACGATGGTGAATATTACTGGAGAAGAACACTACACAAGCGAACTGAACCAAACACTCAGCGCACAACCAGCAGGCATAGTTGAGTTTCTTTAAGCTTTGAACATTTTTCTTTCCGTCACCGCTTCTGTGACCTGCTGTGGGCAATGCTTTGTTCCTCATTGCCCTAAAGAATGTCTCTTCTATTCATCCTCCGACAAAACTTTTCTTTCGATGTCTGGCGGTCACTGATCTTTGTGTTGGTCTTGTTGTACAACCAGTCTTTGCTACCTACATTTTGTCTCGTATAATAAAGATGAACGTGAATGTTCTGTTTTATGCAGCTTTAGGTTTCATTTTGTGTGGAGTATCTGTCATCACATCGACAGCAATTAGTGTGGACAGACTTCTCGCATTGTTGCTGGGACTGAGATACAGACATGTCGTCACATTAAGGCGAGTTCGTGTAGTCATAACTTGTTTTTGGCTAACTGCTGCTTCTTTTGGATTGCTCCGGGTATGGAATGAAGATATCGCCATTAAGGCAGGCTCTGTTTTCTTAATTTTTTGTCCGGTAACTTCCATTTTCTGTTACGCGAGGATCCACCTCAGACTACGACATCACCAAGCCCAAGTACAAAACAATGTCCCCCACGGACAACAGAACGGAAAAGGGATTCCACTAAACATAGCAAGATACAAAAAGACAGTTTCCAGCATTATGTGGGTGAAGTTGGCATTAGTTGCTTGCTATATTCCGTGGGGCATTATGGCTGTACTATATGGGAATGGAATTAAACACGACGTGGCATGGTCACTGCTACACAAACTCTGGTCTTGTTAAACTCATCTCTAAACCCAATCTTGTACTATTGGAAAATCAAGTGGAGTGAAACAAGCAGTTAAAGGCACAATCAGGCAGCTTTACTGTTTTTAAAAGACCAGTATTGTATATCGACATAAAGTTGTAAAGTACAATTGACAGTGTCCAAATAGCGTGAAAAAAGTAGCTAAATTCATCTCTGCAATGTCCAAAATATCCTTCAGATCGAACTGGAAAAGATTGAAACAGCGCCAGATTACGAATGATAACTGTAATATTGTAGAGAAAGAAACGCCTTTCACTGCGCATTTTTTTTTTAAATTTAGCAACATGCTAAGCCACCAATGACAACTGTTTCAGCACAAACATGTGATTAGTTTACAACTGTCATGTAAGTAAGGTAAAAAGGTAGCTAAATTTATTTTTTGCAATGTACAACATTGCTTTAAATCAAACTAGATATTTTAATTTTGGTTTGTTATTACCTAGCCTTTTTATTGCTATCTGGTCTTTCCAAGCTTTTTTAAGGTTACTTGAGGTTTTTAAAGTAATGTTGTATATCAGAAAAAATGACCTAAAATATCGTGGCATGTCGCTCTATGAATTAGATCAAAGTGACTTTGAGCCACTCAAATCGGACAGTTAATTATGAAACAAGAATCGAAAGCTGCCCTTGCACGCATTGCGTGCCTATGTTTAACAGGAAACAAATTGGAGGGAAGGAGTTAAATTGGCCCTGCTTACTAAAACTCGGAATTTCCCGATTTAAAAAAGACGCAAAGAAACTTTGGAAATGAAGAAATAGCCTTTTCGTAAGAAATGAATAATATTTAACAAATGGATAAATTGACTGACTGCTTATGAATTAACATCAAACTTCCCCAAAAAGGGATGCTAGCCAATCGTCGGTCACCCTCCAGCATTAACACTTAGTCAGATTTCCCAACAATTCTCTGATGCCCTTTTATAAAGCTGGTCTTTCTTTTCTATAACAAAACGCAGCGCAACACAACAAAACACAAGAAACGAACTTCCAACCACACCAGTTTACCTCTACAACATATGCACCCTTAGTAACTAAGGTTCCGTTCCGTAAATAATGAATGAAGTGTACGATTATAATCGAAAAGGTGGAAATAAAAATGCGTTTCATAATCCAGATAACATAAAAACTCAGTGAAATTATTTTCTGGGAGAAGTACTGCTGTGAAATGGTCTGGAAAAAAGACTTTCATTTTACAAGTCTCTGAGGCTCCTCCTGTAGGCTGATAAAGACTCGCATAATTTATTTATAAACTGTCAGGTCTTGGAAGTATATACAAATATTTGCCGTTTGCCTTCAAACCACCTGTCGGTTGTATCTTAACGTAAACACGAGATGCAAAAACACGCTAGCCATCAAACATTGCATGATCAAAGTTTGAATTAACGACAGAGAAAGTTTCGACCTAAACGGCCACTTCGCAACAAGTGAATATGTCGACGGCTCCTATAACATTTTAGCCAGCAGCCGCAACCTAAATTAACTTGTACAGACAAAACATTTTTCTAGGAAAGGCATTTTTAAGGTTCATGTTTACGGGAAACTTAAACTTCCATTTCAGATCACCTGCACTTGTAAGCTGAAGTGTTTTTTTTAAAAAAAAAAATTCTTGACTTATGTCCACGCTACCAGACTGCGCAACAACAAGATTGTTTATTTTGTCAAAGCAATAAACTTAACTTTTAACTTTTCAAAGGGATTCGGGGACTTTTAGCAGAGCAGAGCTAGGCTATTTTTGCCTCATAAATATTATAAAACATCGAGTATGTCTAGATACACTTAGTCAGCACAAGTGGGCGTGTTATCAGCGACTATGAAATCATCATCTCAAATAACAAAGCAGCAAGCTAATATTATTTTCTTAAAACTTCGGAACTTTCTCAACTTCAAGCACTCTTCCTGACAATCTTAATTTTCTGACCACCTAACAGCAATGGCAAACTTTACTGGAGAAACGTGGTTAGAGAGATTCACCCTGGGTTGGTTTTTTCGGTGAACAGTTCGTTACAGAAAGGATACCAAGATTAATGTAACGTCTCCCCGCGCGCGCTTTCACCCTACGTTCATAATCATTCATGAACTCTCTAACGGGTCTGTCACTGTGCCCCTGACGAGAATGGCAGGCCTCCTGAATGGGGACATGCGTGTTTTTCTCTTTATCAATCTCTGCTGATAACTATTCTCTTAGTGAGCTCACTAAGCTATTTTCACTATTATCTGTACTTTTATAGGCTTTTGTTAAATAATCTTCGACTTATTTAAATCACATTCGTTAACATCCACCACGTGGTTAAGATCAGCATGATACTTCTTATCCGTGTACGTTCTTACCACGAAAATGATATTTGTGACCTGATGAAATCAGCATGATACTTCTTATTCATATTTGTGACCTGAAAGTGAGACTTGGCAGAATCTTGACGAACTGAACACGCCTCAAGGAGAATACATGCGTCAACGAAAAGCCACTGTTACGGTGCGTACAAGAACTTGATTGTTTCGGAAGAATCGCCAGGGAGGATATACCAGGAATCGCTCCGATAACAAATGAACGTATCAATAGTCTCCCTTTTAACAAATATATAAAACCGTTTTAGCAAATATATAAAACTGCTTTTTATCAAAAGCCATTCTCGCACAAAAAATAAAAAATTCATCATAAATCAAATGCCATTCCCGACGAAAAAACAAAAACAAATGCCATTCCCGTATAAAAAAAATTCCCATCAACAAACATTTTTTGGATTTTTCTGCTATGTTAAGAGTGGTGTACTTGTTCACTAACGCTCACCAGCAATTAAACAATAACGTAAAATATCACCGTTGTTCAGTTGTAGCAAATCCACAAAAAAGGAATTATCTGTGTCTTTGTGACTAACTTCTGCATCACATTAATTTGAATTTTAACAGATCCTCACAATGCTAATTTGTGCAAGCTCTAAAATTGCTTCTTATGTCAAAAATTATAAGCTGTAAGTGTTGCGCTAATCCTCGCCATTTCCCTGCTCCTGAAAATTATTAAAGACCGCTTTGCTAAACGTCATCAATTCTGAATGCATTGCGTGCCGCATCAGGCGCGTAGGAGGGGGGGTTCGAAGGGTTCGAACGAACCCCCTTTGGAGGTCAATAATGGAGGACTTAAACCACAAACTGTTGATTTTCAGCTTTTAGCAGATAGTGGGGGAATGGAAAACAAACTTTGAGTGTTGCAGCTTTTAAATTACCTTGCAAGAAAACGCTAAAAGTATCGGGAAAATATTAAATTGTTAAGAGAATGGGTACAAAATGGCGTCTAAACGATCAGCCGGACGATTCAGCTCCTATTTTCAGTTATTTTCCCAAAGGTAAGTGACTAAATATTGTTGTTATGACTAAAAATACCTGTTATTTAACACTCCATCGAGTTTGAAATATTGACGTGCACAATGCTGAAAATAGCATTTCCAGGCCTCTAGATTTCAAAATATACGGGGGACATGCCCCAGACCCCCCTAGGAGGCTCGCGCCTCCGGCGCTCGTATTTAATAGCTCCCTAATAAATATTCCTGTCAATACGAACACCCTTCCAAAAACCTCAGCTACGCGCCTGCGCATATTCCGGTCAATATTGTGGAGTTATACAACAGAATCTCTTGTCACAAAGAAACCCGCTGCCCAAATTGAATCCGCTAAAATCCTAAAACTGAAAAGAAGGTGAAGAACGCTGAAGAACGCCCGAAAATTGTCATGTCTACGCTCAAATTGATTGCAAAGAACTGGCCAATTGATTACAAAGAAAGATGCAAGTCTTTGTTTAACAACGAGATCCTAAGTGATGTAAAGTTCGTTGTGCAAGCGTCCCAAAATGGAGAGCGTGACAACAAGAGAAGCAAGATGGAAATTCCAGCTCACAAGTTCTTGTTGTCGATTTGCAGTCCTGTGTTTTTTGCTATGTTTTGCGGTGAAATGGCTGAAACCAAAGAACATATAGATCTCCCTGACTGTGAATACGAAGGTATGTTGGAGTTGTTGCGTTACATCTACACTGATGAAGTTTCCTTGAACGGAAATAACGTGATGCAAGTGTTGTATCTTGCCGAGAAATACATGATTCCTTGCCTGTCCAGTGAATGTACTGAGTATCTTGGGGAGAATCTGGATCTATCGAATGTGTTTTGCGTCTTTAAACACGCTGAACAGTATGAAAATAAAGATCTTTTGTGTCATTGCTGGGATTTGATCGACAAGGACACTGAAGAGGCCTTGAAATCAAGTGAATTTCTGAGCATGGAGAGATCTTTTGTAAACCAGTTAGTGGAAAGAGATACGCTAATCATTAGAGAAGTGGAGTTGTTCAAGGCTGTAGATTGCTGGGCAAAAGAAGAATGCAAGAGGCAACAACTTACAGCAAAGGGCTGCGTGAAAAGACAAGTCCTTGGAGAACAGATTGTGAGAAATATACGTTTTCCAGTCATGAAGCAGAATGAGTTCGTGGATGTTGTCTCTGAAAGCAATATTTTAACACAATGGGAAACGAGTAACGTCATGAAATATTTCAGCTCTGCTGTGACTTCAGCAGTTGTATTCCCAAATGTTCACAGAGTGGGATCCCTGTTACGATGCTGTAGATTCAAGAGTTTCCATCATGTAAGATACCAGGAGAATGATCCCAACGAGATAGACCCGGTTCCACTTGCAGTTGACAAGGACATAATTTTACATGGTGTCTCTCTTTTAGGTAATGATGGTGGTAAATTTACGGTAACATTGGAAGTGTTTATTTCTGATGATGATGAACAGGATTTTGTTCTTCTTGTATCTAAAACTGGAACTTTTACATCTGGGAGAAAGCCATGTAGCAGTGGATTCTATTATGGCTTTGATGTTATTTTTGATGAGCCACTTGCGGTGAAGAAAGATTTTTCTTACCTCATTGAAGCATCAGTAGATGGCCCTGGCTATTGTCTTGGAAATAACCATGTTGATTATGCTCATTCTTCAGGAGTGGAATTTACCTTTCAACATCAAGATGTTTTTCGTGACTCTGTCCATGGAGAACTTTCCTGTAATATTTGTACAGAGCTTTTATTTACAGTTTAAGAATGACCCTGAAAGCATCAGAAAGACTGTTCTGCTGTATGCCGAACCAGAAGTGCTTCACTTCATCTTTTATTTAAAGTAAAAGAATGACTGGTAACTAACAGAAGAATTTTTTTGTTGTAGTCAAAAGCAGTAGTGGTTAACAATTGTTTTTAAATATGAAATGAATATATGAAATTCATATATATGTACTGTGGATATACATTTTAAGCAAATGAAAGATCATCGCAGTAATGTACTCAACTTAAGCAGTTGAGAAAAGCAAGCCTGAAAAAATTCAGGCTTGAATGGGAATCGAACCCATGACCTCTGCGATACTAGTCCAGCGCTCTAACCAACTGAGCTATCAAGCCAACTGCGAGCTGGTCACTGCTTAAGTTGAGTACATTACTGCGATGATCCTTTATTTGCTTAAAGTGTATATCTGCAGTACATATATATATGAATTTCATATATTCATTTCATATCTTCTCCATCCACGGGTGTATTACGAACTCACAAGAGAGATCAAGAGAAAACCATGTAAACAGTTCATTAATTTCGATACATTTTAATGCATATTTATACAAACTACCACTTTACATTCTTCGTCACTTACAGCACTGTAAGGCAAATCAGTTGTTGCAAAAAAATTTATTTGCAAGCAGATAATTTTTATATCTTTTGTTATAAACTGCATGTCGTCATGTTCCTTAAAAGTAAGTCAGTAGCAAGAAACTAGAGGCCTGTCTTTACTTTGCTAGGATATACCCCGTAGCTAAACCTGTAGTTCTTTGATTGCCCTTGGGTACCTTTCAATACCTTGGGTTACACTTTCCATATGCTTGCTAGTATCAATTAGTGTGATGTATCTCAGTAAGAGATCTATTTTACAATAAAGCATGTTTGTGATTTTCAAAGATCTCCATGGTTTCATTGTTCATCACTATGCTGTCACCAAGTAAAGATAAGGAACAAGTTTTCTGCTTAGGACCTTTGGCCCATGGCCAAATCAAGTTTTCCATGTTCCTTGGATTTTTTCGACACATTCCTTTTGTAATCTCAGGAAACTAGTACTTGTTTTTTTAGCAGGACTAAGCAAAAAGGAGGGCAAAAGTGCTTATAAGCTCTTGGTTTAAATCTGTTCAACGAGCGTTTTACATGGGTGGGTATCTTTTCTTTTCAGAGTGTGGTTAGAACTCTCTAAACATAACCACATGAAAACCAACCTCGCATGTCTCTGAGTATACTGTAACGACCTAAAACACCAATTTTAACTCTCCAACAATAATGACAGAAGTAGTTGTATATCTTTCTTTTACACACTGCCAGAGTTTAATCTCAATACAAGCCCAAGGACTTGAGATTAAACTCTGGCATAAGAAATCTGTTATTTTGTTCAGCGGGCGGCTTTGAAAAACGTGATTTCGTTGTATAAGCTACACAGACATTAACTCTTGCCCTGACTGTGGGAAAGCAACTGCGCTATTATTCTTTCCTGCCTTTATCTTTGGATAAGGGATGGGATTTCTTACCTTAGTGCTAGAAATTTACAATTCAGTGGCAAATGAAAAGCTCTGAGGTCAACAGAGTTCGTACGTTCATCCTTGACCTTGGTCAGAATAAAAAAATCAAACAATAAATTCTTGTCACAAGGTCTAAAAAGTTTAGACTTTATCAGCGAATGAGAATAGTAAATACAAAATACAAACACTTTCGCTGATACTGTGTGATGCGGTCGAAAGCTTCGCTTTGAACGCGACCCCACAAGCTACTCAGCTTTAAATTTTTATCGTGTTAAAATAAAGGTTACTACTACTACTACTACTACTACTACTACTGCTGCTGCTGCTGCTGCTGCTGCTGCTGCTGCTGCTGCTGCTGCTGCTACTGCTACTGCTACTGCTACTACTACTACTACTACTACTACTACTACTACTACTACTACTACTACTACTACTACCTTTTGTCACAAGAATTTATTATTTGATTACCTAAAAGTGGGTTTCCAAAATTGGCACTCCTTTTTGTCATGTCACTTCTATCATTAGTTCATATACGAAATCATCACTAGTTGAGAATTTATTATTCAGGTTTTATATTTTTTCTAAGTATTTCAGTTTAAATATGGGACTCTCGAAGTCGAAGACGTGTGTGTAAGGACAAGACTAATTTAATTACATTTTTAATGTAATTAAGAATGTGATAATTTATAATAGATAAAGTAATTAATATAAATAATGCCTGATGTTTTTTAACTGTAAAGATACCATAACAACAGGAAATTCTAGTAAATTGTCACCAGAAAGAACGCACTGTGGTTGGCTGAAAGGTGTGACTCTATCCGTAGAAACATTGAAATGTTTTCTATATAGAGCTACAGAAACACACGTACGAGTTTTATATACCCTGAACAGCTGTGCAACTCTTGCCAGCGCCAAAGCTCGGAGCTCAATCGTCTTGATGTTGCCAAAGCTTCTTTTTTGTTTATGAAAACAGGCTCGCGACTCTGCCTTACCAACAGATTATCAAGTAATTCAACCTCAACATGGACTTAAACGGCACTGAAACAAGCGCCAGGCCTTCCAGTATGAACGGGGCAGTGTTTTATTGCCTGAAAGCACCAGAATATACGTGGGACTTAACTGAATAATACCACGTTTCCCTGGATTTTAGTCATCGTCAGATACATTGCTTCTCTGGCTACAATTCTCTTGTCTGTTTTTTTTTTTGAACACATTCGTTATCACAATCCTCAATCAAAGAAAAGTGCTGCAAAAAAACTTCGACCATTCTGTTGACTAGCCTGGCCGTTGCGGACCTTCTACCTGGAGCTATAAGCATGCCACTGTCTGCTACGATTGATGTATTAATTCTTCGCCAGGTTTCGTTTGAACATATTTGCTTTCTGGCACTTGTGGTTGATGTGTGCTCAATGTATTGTACCGCCTGTTGTTATCTATATCATCTGACTGTGATTGCTTGGGAGAGGTACGTGGCGATAGTAAAATGGATGGACTACAAGACTATCGTGACAACAAAACGCCTCAAAAAGCTCGCGATAATCGCTTGGTTGGGATCGGTGTTTTCAGTACTTACACCGACCCGTATTAATTCAAGTGGCCGGTGGAGACGCTGAGGTCGCAGAAATCTTTTTCATCGTTTGGACTGTGTGTACAACAGTTGCCTTAATAGCCTTAGTGTATTTTTACGTCATGGTATACCTTGGAATACGTAAACGTAAAATAAGCGAAATCAACCATGTCACCGCTCTAGTGAAAGCGAAACTCGAGTCCAAAGTTGCCAAGACGTCTTTCTTACTAACCACTGCAGTTATTTTCTCGATGGTTGCAGCAATTGTTTGCCATATCTTGGGAGAGGCTTTCCCAGTCCTTCGTACAAATGCAAATTTTCGGTTTTGGGAGACATTGATGCATTGTTAATCCGTTAATTTACTGTTATAGAGACCGCCGTTTCAGGAACGCCTTACTGGAACTGTTACGAATGAAAAAACCGTGAGCAAGCCAGCTGACAGTTTGTCCTGTGCGATATGGCAGACGAAAAGATCCGTTTGGTGCAGTGGAAGATGCCCTGGAGCAAAAATACGAAGCCAAACCAACCCGCCTGGTGAGAACAGCCTCCTGTGATCTGGCCGTGGTTTCAGATTGTGTTCGTGGAAGGCCTTACAAAATAATGTTGAAACGATCCATGTCCGCTCCCACGCTGAAGGACTGTTACAGTCTGAGTTCCCTCGATGATTTTCAGTTGTAGCAACCCTCCTTCGTCATGCTAACAACTGCGACAATCCATGCTGAACGTGGCCAGCGAGATATAATGAAGAAAACCATACCGGAATCGCCGAGAGATGTGAACTTGTCTCAAGGTACAGCAAACCTGGTCTGCTATCGATCGAGATCTGAATCTTTTCATGCCAGAACTTCCGTGATGTTTGCCAAAAGTTGTCCAGAGATGAAAGATACAATGTTTGAAAGACCCAGAACGGCTTGAAACCACAGTGAATCTAGCCGTATTTGACACTGAATACGCTTGAGTAATATTTAAATTTACTGACTTTTGAATCATGCCTGGGACACAGAATATATCAGCAGATGTGAATTTATGTATATTTTGTTTTCAAATGGACCATAATTAATTGAAAGTTTTACTATAGGTCTATTATTTAGTCTGTTTTGCGAATTATATTTCATTTCATTTTGCAAACATGAATGAACTGGGACGCGCGAGTTGAGTATCAGCGAAGAAGTGATCAGCAAAAGCGCAACCATGTAATTATTAAATTCAAGTAACAGTCTTGGATGATGTTCTAATCTGAAATCTGTATGCTCCTCAAACGTTTTGGAGATGGCCTCGTCAAAAATTGCACAGAAAATTAAAGACAGTTGAAATTGAGATCTCTTGATCTATCGGCTCTAGATCTTGTTATAGACAATTCCCCAATTTGATGTATTTTTACGTTTTGGTATCCCGTTTCTTGTTTATTTAATTTATGCATTCGCTATTGCGATTGTTGCCATGCATTCTTGAGAAATGTGTTATTTTGCAAGTGCATTGCAAATTATGTAAACATGCGAATATTGGCGGAGAAAGGCCGGAGAAAATCATAATCAATAATAAATTACCTATATTTAGACATGGTTGGGTTTAAAGCTTGAAGCTTGTGGGGCCGTGTATTCCCGATCGAATTTGAATTTAGAATCATCGATCATAGACTAGTGAAATTTTATATTGAGACAATATATTTGAAATATAACGGTATCGAGAAGATAAGCAACGTGAGTTTGCAATTGTAAATATTAGGTCAAGCGAGTAATGTAGTTGGTTAAGTTTGCTTTAAAATGCATGATTATGCTAAAATTTGTGGTTGTTTCTTTAGAAGAGCAAAACGTTCAGATTAAACTATAAATAAATATAAAGTCAGGATTTGAAGCGTTCCTGCTAATTGTTATGTGTAAATAAATTTGCGAAGAAAGGAAAAATCTTGGACTGGAAAGAGTGATAATAATTTAGGCGGCGTCTGGCAAGTTTATTGAGAATACGTAAATATGAGACGGCTATGTTTTAGTCGTTTCGGGCGCAAAACAGTACCCAGAAAATACGAGATTCTAAAGAGAGGATATTACACGGTGGCTAGAAGATATGAATTTTGTTGTTCGAATGGCTAAAACAATACCTCACGAGTGTCTGAGCGCAGCTGTTCTTTCCCTCAAAATTTTGCAGTGCTCCCAAAATTTCTACAGATAAACGAGTACAGATAAATAGCTTCGTATGGAATCATGCAAACGCTGATAGTCTTGCTATTCAATGAGAGAAAAAGAGAGAAGCGATGGCTGAATCGTCTTTAACTGGGTTTTCTTGTGTCGCCATAAAAAATAGTGTGTTTTTATTATTTTGCTGGGCACTTGCAATGTCCAATGAAACAATTATTGGATTCGGTTTCCGCATGATAGCGAAATTATCAAGGCCTCGGTTTGTTATCCGCCTCAACCTTTGGCTTCGGCAGATAACACAAATCTCAGCCATGTATTGACAATTCTCGCACTATCATGCGAAAACCTAATCCAATAATTGTTTATTATCAAATTGCACATGCATCCCTCTATGGATTTTTTTATGAAATAAAATGGACGGAAGGAATTGCGTATAGTTTTCATATTCATATGGTCATCTTTGATTAGATTGTATTTTCCTTTGAAGCTCATTAATGAAATAGTATTAAACTTATTAAAATGTTAGAAAAATTTGCGCTTTCTCATGAAATGAAAAGAACAGGCGAAAAGAATTTCCAACTGAATTCATGAAAGGATGTGTTTTAAATGTAAGAGTGAATTTAAAGTTCTTGTCTGTTCAATTAGAAGCGACATGAATGTAAACATTTTAAAATACGGACAAGGAACAGAAATCTACAAGTTAGGATTAAGGAGCATTGGTGTTTAATGGGAAATGATTTCTAAATAAATAATAAAGGGAATTAATGAAAGTATTTTTTCTTTCACTTTAGTCAAAAGTAAAATAGTTAAAAGGCGTTTGCATGGCAAATTCTTCCAGCTATTTAGCACAGAGTGAAATCAAGGCTCAGTCTACAATGCTCATTCCGCCCATCGGCGCACCGATTTATAATTTCGAAACCGCGACGAAAAGCTTTGGTCGACTTTGCAACGCATCAGAGGAATGGAAAAAGCTGCTTCAGAGCAAAATTCACAAGCACTATTGCAATTGAAAGAGCTGAACTTTCTACTGACTGTTCAAGAAATGTCGTTGAGTGAGACGGAAGGTGTTTTGTAAATTTTGGGGGATTTTTGGGAGGAGAAAGTTTTTCTAAAAGAATTATTAAAATAATGAGATGAGAAATAAGAAAAATTGGAGATTTGATGTGATGACCATAACCTGGAGTGCTCTTGCGCGGGGTCAACTGTCTGGTGTTGTTTCAATTTTTTTTTTTCTAAACCTCCTAAAATTCCATTCAAATTCGGGTATACCCCCCGCCTTAACACCGACCCCTTGCCCAAACGTCATCGCTTCTGCATGCATTGCGTGCTGTTTATTCGAATCTAGCTGTAATCCTGGTGTAGTACTATACAACAGCATCTCTTATCACAACGAAACCCGCTGTCCAAACTGAATCCGCAAAAACTTGCAAAAGATAGAGAAAACGATTTCGAAAACAGTAAGGTTAGAAAACGGCAAGGTCCCTGAAAATTGCCATGTCAATGGTGAAAGCACTTGCAAAGAACTGGCCAATGGATCACAAAGAAAGATGCAAGTCTTTGTTTAACAACGAGATCATAAGTGACGTCAAATTTGTTGTACAAGCGTCCCGAAAATATGGAGAGCGTGACAACAAGAGAAGCAAGATTGCCATTCCAGCTCACAAGTTCTTATTGTCGATTTGCAGTCCTGTGTTTTTTGCAATGTTTTGCGGTGAAATGGCTGAAACCAAAGAACATATTGATCTCCCTGACTGTGAATACGAAGGTATGTTGGAGTTGTTGCGTTACATCTACACTGATGAAGTTTGCTTGAACGGAAATAACGTGATGCAAGTGTTGTATCTGGCCGAGAAATACATGATTCCTGGCCTGACCAGTGAATGTACTGAGTATTTAGGAAAGAATCTGGATCTATCAAACGTGTTTTGCGTCTTTAAACACGCTGAACAGTATGAAAATAAAGATCTTTTGTGTCATTGCTGGGATTTGATCGACAAAGAGACGGAAGAGGCCTTGAAATCAAATGAGTTTCTGAGCATGGAGAGATCTTTTCTAAACCAGTTAGTAGAAAGAGATACGCTTAACATCAGAGAAGTGGAGTTGTTCAAGGCTGTAGATTGCTGGGCAAAAGAAGAATGCAAGAGGCAACAACTTAAAGCGGACGGCTCTGTCAAAAGACAAGTCCTTGAAGAACAGATTGTGAAAAATATCCGTTTTCCAATCATGAAGCAGAATGAGTTCGTGGATGCTGTCCTCGAAAGTAATATTTTGACTCAACAGGAAACAAGTGACATCATGAAATATTTCATCTCTACTGTGACTTCACCAGTTGGTTTTCCAAATGTTCATAGAGTGGGTTCCCTGTTACGATGTTGTAGATTCAAGAGTTTTCATCATGCAAGATACCTCAAAAATGATCCTAATGAGGCAGACTGGTTTGGACTCGATGTTAACAAAGACATTATATTGCATGGTGTTTCTCTTTTAGGTAATGACGGTGGTAAATTTACTGTCACATTGAGAATTTGGATTTTTGGGGAGGATGATGATTCAATATACCTTGCATCTAACACTGGGACTTATACATCAGAGAGAAGGATGTGTGGCAGTGGATTTTATTATGGCTTCGATGTTATTTTTGACGAGCCATTTTCTGTGGAGAGAGATGTTGTCTACTTCATTGAAACGTCAGTAGATGGTCCTGGTTATTGGCTTGGAAATGAGGTTGTTCATTCCGCTGATGTTTCTGGAGTGCAGTTTGACATTGAACATCAGGATGCCATTCTTGACCCCATCTATGGAGAACTTCCGCGAAGTATGTGTGCAGAACTTTTATTTAGAATTAAAGAATGACCCTGAGAATAACAGAAGGACCGTTCCACTGGAGGCAAACCCAGTCTGAGTGCTGCAAATTTAAGTTGTTGACAACTGATTATAAAAACTTAAAATGCAGTCAGGTGGTTTAATCACATTGAGATGAATCAGGATCACATTATTGTTTTTAATATATATTTTATGAACTTTTTTTATATTTTATTCTTTTGTTATGAGCTATGTCCTCCATTTGTTGTTAAGTTTTCTTTTAAGGCGATCAATGGACATACAGACCTTTCTCTACTTAGTTTGAGTATTACCTGTTCATTGTTTGATTGCTCTTAAGTACCTTTTGTTACAATGGATCACTTAATTTTAGCATCAATTAGTGTATTGCATATTAGTAAAAAGTCTGTTTTACAATAAAGTGTATTAAGATTATGTGATTTCCCAAAAAGTCCAAAGTTTCATTCCAAAGCACTTCATCGTTCCAGAGTAAAGCAAAGAAACAGGTTTTCTGTATCAGTAGCAGCTGCCAAGCAGGTGGCTAAATGACAACCCCAGAACTAGAAAATGAAGAGCCCTGGGCCAGGTTGTTCAAAATATGATTAAGCTTATCCAGGATTGATGTTAATTTTGTTTTCAGTTTCTTTTTTTAACTTTCAGTTAGGTTTTCTGTTTTATATTTTCAGCCCTTCGGTTTTGAGGTAGACTAATCACAAACTTCACAAAACATTAGTATAAAAACACTTTTATGAGGAAAGAAATTGAACCCTCAAATATTTTTTAATCCAATATAAAGGAAACATTGTTTTCTTGAGTTTTGATAAACACTACAGTACCCAGCATATCACTGGAAGACTTTATAAGGTCCAAACTACACCCTTTCATATACCCTTTTTGACATAAAAGGTACCCCAGTCATACGCATTGGATAGAAAATGGTACCCCTTTCACATACTTACAGAAGAGTTACAACATTAATTTTCTTAATTTTCACTTGAGTAACCCCTTTAAAAATTTTAATGAATCAACTGTTCGGTAAGTTTGATCGAGATATTTCGAAAGGCCCTTTTAAATAACTAAATTACACTTTTCCCTAGGGGGGAGGGAGGCTCCACCAAAAAGGGGTACCTTTTGTATACCTACAGCCTGAAAAAGGTACCCCATTCGGGTGGAGCCACCCCATAAAGTCCACTTTAGGGAGTACCCCTCCCCCCCCCCCCTTTCCCCGTGCTGTGGATTGTCCCAACAACTGGATTCAGAGACGTGCTGTGCTTTTACGAAAAGATTCAACAGAAACGGCAGGAGGCTGAGACCACTAGGATTCAAAAACTCCACTGTCGAGCCACTCGACCCTAAAAATAATAGAAGATTGCACCGATAAACTGCCTAATAGGTTAAGACGTTGCACTGATATATCATACATGAAGTCTGTACCAACGAAGTTATGAAGCACACTTAGTGGTATTGGTGGCTACTTAAAAAATATCAGTTCAGCAAAGTAAATTATAAAAATGTTAGTTTCTCCTATTCTTTGATCTCCTAGCAATGCAAACTAAGATTTAAAGCTGATTTCCAGTCCGTACTGCGCAGACTCGGGGTTTGTCTTCGTTTTTGTTTTGAATTCGTTGAAACGTTACACTTCGGTGACAGCATACATGAAGTTTTTTAGTCCGCCATTACAGTTCGTTTCGTTCAAGAATTTCCGATGAGCTGAAACGTCGGTTTGAAATAGCGTCAAGGTTCCTCTACTCGTTATTATTTGTTCTGTAAGGATATCTGGCGTTAATTATGAAGAAAAAGGTAAGTTTGTCGCGAAATTTTTAGTTTTGCTTGTAAACATTCGTTCGTGTGGGCTCACATAAACATTGCGGCCGAGATTGCGCAGTACGGACTGGAATTCATCTTTAACTTCGTCTTATTTACCCATTATTTTTGCAGCATCTACTTTTTGATTCCTTGAAACTATTCTGGCTAAAATGCAGCGGGTTGAGATCATGCACAGAAGAGGAAGGAAAGGATGACGGAAGAGAAATATGGCAACCGTGATTTTAAACCAGAGGCGAAAGGCTATATGAATCTTACGCCAAGAATGTGACGAATTCCAAACGCTTTTCGGTTTAAAACCAACACACACTTCGGTGTAATATACATAAAATGCACCCCTGTGAATGGCGAAATGAGGTCAGTCAAATCGCAAATCGGAAGCAAATCTTCTTACCCGGGCTTAACATACCGATACACCTGTAAAAGCGGTAATTTGATTGGTTCTTGATAGTAGCCCCATACTGATTGGTATAACACACAAACATCGCTCAGACTAACTGACTACCGTACGTCCATTGCAACATCTAAGAATTTTTTTTTCTTGACAAAAAAATAGCTCAACAAAATCGTAAAACATATCGAAATATAAACTGACTAAAACACATGGGCGAAAATTCTAAAAAAAGTGCAGCTTTTTCCTATATCCTGCGTTGCAGACGAACTAAACCCCGGTATTATTCGTTACTGTTCCTCTGATGAAGTCGTTTTATTTATTTCAAGAGCATGTTAAATAATATTGCCAAGGAAAAGTTAATTGTGTCTTACTCAGAAACGCGAAATTAATGTGATTCAAAATACAAAATTTTCGCAAAATCGCAAAATTTAAGTGTCGCGAAATATGCGCAACTCAAAATCACGAAATTAACGTGTCGCGAAAATTTCATGCAATAATTAAGGTAAATAAAATTTTAAGGCAAAATTTGTCTAATTACAAGGATTTCTTTCACTAAGAAAAATCGTGAAGATATCGATGACGTCATGCCCATGTTTGCTGACTAAATCTACAAGTTATTATGGGAAATGAGTCTAAAGTCGAACCGTCTTCCACAAAAACATCGGAACGTTCGTAAGGCCTTCGGACAAGATTCCGACAATCTTCGGTCTAGAAATTGCTCAAAATGCAACAAGTTGCTCGAGAGGAAAAATGTTGCTTAAAGAAAAGTTGACAAAAGTTGCCGAGCAATTTGTGGAAAGCCCTACTTATACCTAAACCGCATTTCCGACCAAAATGGTCAAAATGTACACCTTATTTCATTAGCATTTTGGCCTGATTCTGTATAAATTCCGTTATTTTCTAGCCTGATGGCAGATCTTAAGACGTCATGTGACGTCACAGCTAACAATTCGTAGAGTAACCAAGGGCTTTCTACTATATGCAAAAAAATTCAATAAAATGAAAACGTTGTACCGCGGTGTGGGTATAAATGTTCGTGTACGTACAACAACAACAACAACAACAACCTTTAATGTACTCTTGCACTACATGAATATTAATACAGAGAGGAAAATCAAAGCAAGAAAACTGGCTTCCTGGAATAACCATAGCGGCTAGTGGAGCCAGGCAGCCAGTTGACATTAGCATTAAATGAAAATAAATTACAGGTCGGCAAGGAAACGGATTCACAAATAAACAGAAAAATAAAAAGGAAAAAAAACACACTATTCGGGAAGTCTATAAAGTCATTATCACATATGAATAAACAAATTTTGAAAAAAGAAAAGCACACAATAGATGGCTATAACAACTAATAACGAGGGTTAAGACCCCCCTTCATGCCCTTGTCGTGTCAAACATTATCGCTTCTGCATGTATTGCGCGCCTTTTATTAGTGGTGAATGTTTGTGTAGTGTTATACAGCGAAATACCCTATCAAAAAGCATGCCGCTGCCCAAACTGAATCCGCTAAAATCCTGAAGGAACGGAAAAGAACGGAAGAACGCCCGAAAATTATCATGTCTGCACTTCAAGCCCTTGCAAAGAAATGGGCAATGGATCGCAAAGAAAGATGCAAGTCTTTGTTCAACAACGAGATTATAAGTGACGTCAAATTTGTTGTGCAAGCGTCCCGAAAATATGGAGAGCGTGACAGTAAGAGAAGCAAGGTGGAAATTCCAGCTCACAAGTTCTTGTTGTCGATTTGCAGTCCTGTGTTTTTTGCTATGTTTTGCGGTGAAATGGCTGAAACCAAAGAACATATTGATCTCCCTGACTGTGAATACGAAGGTATGTTGGAGTTGTTGCGTTACATCTACACCGACGAAGTTTGCTTGAACGGAAATAACGTGATGCAAGTGTTGTATCTGGCCGAGAAATACATGATTCCTTGCTTAACCGATGAATGTACTGAGTACTTAGGAAAGAATCTGGATTTATCAAACGTGTTTTGCGTCTTAAAACACACTCAACAATATGAAAATAAAGATCTTTTATTTCACTGCTGGAATGTGATCGACAAAGCCCGACGATTTCAATCAATGAAAATCAATCATTGATTTCAATCAATATAATCAATATTAATCAATAGTAATCAATTGATTGATATTGATTAATTTACATAATCAATAAAAATCGAAAATCACTCACCGAGCCGTCTTAATTTCATTGATTTTCATTGATTTTAATTGATAATCAATAGCTGATTGTGCAACAGTAAAAACCCGGCTACAAAGGCATTTGCTTGATTTAACGCGTTTCCCGGCGCGTTTGCAAACACACTGAAACACATCATCGGCGCCATGTCTGTGAAGATTTCTATTTCTTGTGTAGTCGATTTTATTAAATTGTTAAATTTTATTTAATTGTTAAATTGTTTCTGTTTGATTGCACTGATCTATCTAGAATTGAGAAAACAAAACAATATTGAAGTCTAGTTCGAGTAACTCTATTGTTAATGTCATATAAACGAACACACCGACTAAATTGCAGGAAATGCATGTTTGAAATAGTTGTCAATACATGTCAATAGGATGATACAGCAAAGAAATGAATATAATAAAAAGTTACTGTTACCGGTAATTATTACTGTTGTTTCTGTGGTACTTTACTTCAGTAATCGGATATCAGAAATAAAATTGGGTCTCTGTCCTCGTCCGTGAGATTTATTAAAAAAAATAAATAAAAATAAAACCGATTTAAGTTTTCAATAGAAATCAATGACAATCAATGGCAATCAATGAAAATCAATGAAAATCGAAAATCACTCAACATTGCGGCTTTGATTTTAATTGATTATCAATATCAATCAATATCAATCAATTGATTATTATTGATAACTATTGATTTTATTGATTATTGATACTCATTGATTGGAATCGTCGGGACAAAGGGACAGAAGAGGCCTTGAAATCAAATGAATTTCTGAGCATGGAGAAATCTTTTCTAAAACAGTTGGTAGAAAGAGATACACTGAACATCAGAGAAGTGGAACTGTTCAAGGCTGTAGATTGCTGGGCAAAAGAAGAATGCAAGAGGCAACAATTGAAAGCGAATGGTTCTGTCAAAAGACAAGTCCTTGGAGAACAGATTGTGAAAAATATACGTTTTCCAATCATGAAGCAAAACGAATTCAGTGATGTTGTTCTTCCAAGCAAGATTTTAACGAGAAAGGAAACAAGTAACATTCTGAAGTATTTCAATTCCACTCTGACTTCACCAGTTGGCTTTTTGGATGTTCATAGAGAACTTTCTCTTTTACGATGTTGTAGATTCAAGAATTTTGCCCCTCATGGCAGAAGCATTAAAAATTATCCTGATAAAGATGACTGGTTTCCACTCGGAGTTGACAAAGACATAATGTTGTATGGTGTCTCAATGTTGGGTAATGACGGTGGTAAATTCACAATCAAATTACAGGTATATACTTCTGATAGTGATGTTGACACAGTTCTTGAAGCCAAAACTGGGACCTTTACATCTGAGAGGAGGGAGAGTAACAATGGATTTTATTATGGTTTTGATGTATTATTTGATGATCCAGTTCTTGTACACAAAAATCGCATGTTCTACATTAGGGCATGGGTGGATGGCCCTGGCTATTTCTATGGCGAAGAAGGTGTAAATGGTGGTGAATATTCAGGAGTGACATTTGAATTTAAGCATTTTTGTTTAACTCATCATCCTGTTTATGGATGGGTTAACCCAAGTGTATGTGCAGAGTTGTTATTCAATGTAACTGAGTGATATTGTAAACTGTAATTGTTTACTTGATTGTGAGTTAGGAGAGTTGCGAAGTGCAGCAGTTATGCTGTAATTTTCTTAAAGTTTGTCCCAGTTTATACCTCAAAATTGAATGGATTTATTTGATTGCTGTGTTTTATTTTTCTTTGTTGTTTACACATCTGGATTATTTGGTATAGCTGACATTGCTCTACATCACTTTATCACTTGCTGTAACTGACCTTAACTAGCCTCATCAGAAGATCAATTAATGGGAAAAGTCCTTGAATTGGACACTCAATAAAGTAGTAGCTAGTGAAAATCCTTTTTATTAAAAAAAAATGGAACAATGGGATATATGATTAATAATATGATTTTAGGTTGTTATTTCACTGTTAATAACATCACCTACTGTTCCCCTTTTTGTAATATACACTGCTATGTTTGTAACTGTTGTGTCCAGTGTTATGTACTCTTAATTATTTACGGTGTTCATTGTATTCTGTGACATTCATTATGTACTGTATTGCGTGACACGCCTCTTGTGTTTATAAATGTTTATATTCGAATTTAACGAACTCTATAACTGACAATGGCATAAGTTGTGCTGAGACATGTATTACAAACTAGATAATTGTTAATGGTGGGATGAAAGTTGTTAAAGTATAAAGTTAAGTATAACGTTTTTTAACCTATCAAATTAAAATCACCAAACAGAAGAATTCATTTATTGTATTCCATAAGTTTTCCATGTACTTACCACTATATCATCTAATATAACATGTAAATGGCAAAAGAGACCTGTCTCTTATTACCGCGGACAGTCTATACTTGTATTAAGTGAAACGCAACCTCAAATCTTGATTATCCTTGACAGTTTTTAGTATCAATAACTATTATTGAGGATTTCTTTACCTATTCAATAACAAAAAATGCGAGTTTCAAAGATGTCTCGTGCTTTTAAATCGTGTTTTCGTTGAGTTAAGCAAAGCAAAAAACTTCCCATGGTACCTGCAACGCCATTTGCTTAGCTGGGTATTCTTCGTTCCACGAAGTTCAAAACCTTCCATTATTTTAAAGACTACTAGCAGTCCCTAGTTTTTCGCAGGGTCCGTCGAGCAAAAGCGAAAAACGTTTTCGAAGAGTCCATCGAGCTTGAAGCTAAAAAAAAAAATAAATGAACGCGCATGGAGAGGAGGCGGAGCGAGGCGCGCGGTTGTTTATTTTTTCGTTTCACGCTCGACGGACTCTGCAAAAGAATAGAGACTGCTCGTAGTCTATTTTTTTGTTTGAGGAAATTCATGCTTGATTTTATAAGGTGTAGCTCGGGCTGGGTTTGAGCAAAGTGGCATTAGGCGGGAGCTTATTCCAGTTTCAGTAGCATGAAGAGACTAGAAGTATTTTTAGTCCCCCTGCCGATGGGATGCTAGTCCAGCGAAGGGTATTAATGCACCAGCATCAAATTCACCGGTACCCATTTCTACACCTGGGTGGAGAGAGGCACTATGAGAATTAAGTGTCTTGCCCGAGAACACAGCACAACCCGGCCAGGGCTCGAACCCGTATCGTTCGATCTGGAGTCCAGCGCACTAACCATAATGCCACCGCGCCTCTCCAAATGGCCCATCAAACCGGCGCTAAATGTTTTTGTCCAGTTTCTCTAGCATGAAGCTACCGGTACTGAGAAAATTCAGCCATCTTTTAACGAGATTTGAACCCATGAGTCACAGAAAGCAAAGGCATAACGGGTATAAAACTAGCACTTTATGACAAGAATGCAATGTGGTGCGTTAGGCCAAGGGCCTCTTCATATGATCCCGGTTGACCGGGCTGGCCCAGTTACCGAGATCTCGGCTCACTCCTATTTTCTTGTAAAATTTTGGATGTGTTCATATGAGAAGGTGGGCCAGCCCGGTTACCGATATCTCGGTTTCTGCAACCGAGATCTCGACAACCTGGAAGAATATTTTCCCATATGAACGCTCTAGCCCGGTCGCCGGGACGCAACTTTTTTTGAGAAAATCAGCTTCCCTTTCGTAATTGGGTGGTCCAAATTTTTTAATTTTGCCTTGTATCTATTTCCACTTCAGAAATATACGAATTAGCTTTATTAATAAAGTTACATGGGTCAATAAAGCTACGATAGTCGCGAAAGATGCAATTTTGTGTGTCGCCATTTTGCCTTCGTTTCTTAAATTTTGTCCCCGTCAACCGGGCTTAAATTTTCCATATGAACAGAGGTCAAAATCCGTCCTGGTAACTGAGACAGCCCGTAAACCGGGCTCATGTGAAGAGGCCCCAAGTCAGATAGTTCCTCTCTCCTCCCATGCAGGTGTAAAATGGGTAACGTGGAATTTAATACTGGAGGTAGCCCTGCGAAAGATTAGCGTCTCATCCAGGAAGGGTAGAAGTACTCCAAGTGAATTACAGTGCGACACGCCTTACCGGTGGCCACCCAACAAACTTTTTTACAAGTGTGCATGCTATAGTAATGTTATTATTTGTTTGACGAACACGCCTCTTTGCAAGGTTGAATACGATCAAATGGATACTACAGTAGTTACATCGTATTTGTCAACTAAACGCAGTGAAAACGTAAAATATTACAAGATGACACTTGTAAAAAAGTTTGTTGGGTCGCACTGTAATGCTACGGAAACCAGGATAAGCTCCGGCCTGATGGTCTACTAAGCCCGAACGTAGACTTAACCTTTAATTAACCTTACACTGTACAAAACTAACAAAGTGTTACACAATTAGAGAATGATCATAATGATACATTGGTAGGTTAACAACATTTGCAATTGTTAGACACTTGGCCAACAAATTGTTTAAAAAGAACAACGTGTGGGTGCGGGAAATATATTTTTCATTTTATTTTTGCGCCACTCCACTCCTGTTCCCATTAAGGAAGAAACCGCTACGCAAGCTACAAATGATTGAAAGAATTAGTATTTTGACAAACACTACCCAACAATATAAATCATATTTTTGTTACATTTATTTTGGTGCCTTTTTCATGATAAATTAATGGCCAGGTCGGCAAAGTGTATGTGAGAACTTGTGTGGTTTCCAATTTTCGTCATTTAAAAGAAAAGACAAAAGAAAATAAGACGTATGTAAATTCGCCTCCTTTTCCAGCAATATTTTCAGTTCTAGCCAAAACCTTGCTTAAAATTTGGCAAGACGTTTATTTTTCTTCTGCTGTACGAGCCCTCAATCGAAAATCAACTACAGGATGCTTCCAGCTATTCAGCACAGGATGAAATCAAGACTCAGTCTTTACAATGTAATTCCGCCCATCGGTGCACCGATTCAAAATTTTCAAAACCGCGACGAAAAGCTTTGGTCGACTTTGCAACGCATCAGAGAAATGGAAAAAGCTGCTTCACAACAAAATTCACAAGGATTATTGTCAGTGAAAGAGTTGAACTTTCCACTGACTGTTCAAGAAACATCGTTGAGCGAGACGGGAGAAGGACGCAACGATGTTGCTCTAGAAGAGAAACTGGACAACGAGAAATGCCGCGAAGATCTTTTCGAGGTTCCATCGAGCCCGAGCGATTCTGAAGTGGAGTTTAGCATCGCCGGCGACAACATACATCAGATTGTGTTTCGTTACTTACCTTCTGATCAGGAATCATCTTCTGATAGCGAATCTTTAAACGTGTTGGAAAACACCATGCAAATCCCATGGCCTGAAAATGTTTTCGAGGATGAGAGTGAAGAACTCGAAGGAATGTCGGCTGGTGAAAAAATGGCTACCATGGAAAAGTACTGACAATATCTTTCATTCCTCGCTATAACTAAAATAACAACAATCCACTTACACCGAAAGTATGCCGTTCAGTTAGCATTTGACTGTAGTGACACCTTTCTGCATGGCATTGGTACCGTGACCATGAATCATAAAAAGACTCGTAAAAAGTCTCTACTATCCATGATACACAAAACATTTGACGGAGCTTTCACAAGACATGAGACTGATAATAATTTCCTTGTGGTCAGGCTATTTGTTTCTCCATGCTCGTATACGTATAACCTTTATACGAAGAAAATAAGAGCAAAGACGTTAGTTTTGACTTTACAATCATTTGTGATAAGGCGAGGAAGAGGGCAAATTTGTAATGTTGCCTGAAGGTGACTGTATAAAAGCAGCAAATACTTATATAATTAACCAATAATTGAATATTGAGCATAACATGATATAAAAAAGTATATTTGAGAGGTAGATTTACTTAACATTCACTTCATTAACTTTAGTAACACATGATCAACCATAGTTTGTCTGAAACTGAATTTATCACAAATAATTCACAGCGTCTATATGTCCAGTAAACCTCGCTTTGAGTATCCGTTACGACAAATCTTTGTAGAAACACTCGATGAGATTCCGATTGCCATTGTCCAATCAAATAATAGTTCAAGTATTCGCGAGCGCATCGGATGTTGTCCGTGCGCGCACGTGACCTAGAAATCATCAGGATTCACAACAACCGCAACCTGTAAGTAAATTATTAGAGGCGCGATTCAGACATACAAAGTGCTTATTTCTTCAACTTAAAAAATCATAAAAAAAGTTAGTCTAAATATCATGCAGCTCGATGGTCGCCTGACCCCGGCACCAATTTGTCTAATGAGAACTAATGCTAGTACACAACCAGGTTTAATGACGTTAGCAAAGCAATGAGAGCGGTAACACTGCACCACGATTTCCACTGGGTTCCTTCACTTTGTTGCATGGTGACGTCACCATCGCCAGTGGTGAAAGACCACACATCTCCCCGGTACACCTCGGACGGGCTCACTTCAGCATCCACGCGCCAGAAATACTTCGTGTTAGGTTCCACACTTGACCTCAGGTGAAAGACGTTTGCGCCATCCTGAACCCACCCACGGTACTCCGGCGAGTCAGGGGTAGCTCTTCTAACTGCCGTCTTACTGGTGCCCAAATAAACGAAATGGACGGACGCTCCGTAGCCATTCAACCACATAAGCGTGTCCCTCCTGGCGGGTTTAACTTTCATACTGTGATCAGGGGGGACAGGAGTACTTGTCTTGTACAGTTGACGCCCCGGGATCCAGTAGTGCGTTATTTCGTTGTCATACCTGTACGGTCCGACATTGTGCAGTAGGTAAGTTGAATTGGGCTGGGGTCGAAAATCGAAGTTATCTGGATCGACAAGCTGAGCCCTGACATTTCCAATCATGTTGTACTTTATAACACTTCCCGCCAGTGGATACAACTTTCCGCCGTGTATCCCGCCATTTGCCACATCAGCCGCGTTGAAGGTGACCGCGGTAAAGTTGTTGATGGGCACTGGATTAGTACGCACGTACCGCAAAACACACAAAGAGCAATTGTTGCCTTGGTGGTCGCCTTGCTTTTCGTTCCTTTTGTCAAACACTAAGTTGTGTAACACCGTGTGATTGTCTCCTTTCACCATTATTCCGCCGCATTTCCACACCACGTTGCTTTGCATGGTTCCTTTGTATCCAATCTTAGGCGGCTGTCCGTCAAACCTCAGTCCATATTTGGGACTGGAATGTACCCAGTTCTGCTCCAATAGCGCATGCGGCTGAGAGTTAATCTGTGTCTGAACGTGGCTTCCGTCATTCTATAAAGAAAAAATATCATATTGTTAAGGCCAATTTACACGGTACGATTTTGTCGCATGCGACAAGCTTAAGACGCGCCTACGACAGTCGTAAGCGAGTTGTAGGTTTGATTTAGGCCTGTCGTAAGCATGTGGCAAGCATGTCGCATGCGACAAAATCGTACCGTGTAAATCGGCCTTTAAAGTTCTAATGAGTGATGAAATTAAGTCTCCTAAAAACTATTGATTAATTACGTAAGGAGTCGGCCGCAAAGGGACATCTCTTCTACGATGTCTTCCATTCGACATGTTTTACAGGCAAATAATGTTATTCCTAGAACAAGACAGAGTGACAGGGTTTGATTGAACCGCGCGCATTAAATACTCTTGGGGCCCTAACAAGTTTCGAGTTACTGGAAATCAATTATCGTGATGTAAAGAACCGACCAATATTGTAACAAAACTTTTTCAAATAGTCTTTACTTCAAAAATGTCAAATTCCAAATACTGTACATAACGTATGAAGTCCTCTATCGATAGCCTCCTGTCCACTTACAGTAAGAGGACGGTTATTGGTAGCATTTTGTGTAATCCCTTGTGATTGAGTGTCGTAAAACTAAATCCATAATAATCACTCTGGCCAATCACAAAAGACACAGACAGTCTAGTGAACCAATCAAAACTTGAAGCAAATACATGTAGCCGGCGCCAAGCGCGGCAAAATGTGTGTCAGGGAGTCACGATTGGTTTTGGTTTTACTTCTGATTGGTCAAGAAAAAACCGCGGGTTTTTTTTTAAACCAATCACTTTGCGTAGTAATACAAAACTAAAGCAAACGCCAATTACTTTCGGCACTCAAGTGAAAATCGCTCTAAACTACGCTAATTAATTACTGTTCAAGAAGTTATGACTACCCATGGCTAAAAATTAAAGCAGCGTTACCTGTATAAGACCCCAACACTGATGATGCAAATGGTTAAAACGCACTAAAGGACGCCGCCCAGGTCTTATTCCACTACTTGCTCCATTGAAGCGCAGAGTGTTCCTCACATACACATCGCCAATTCCATTAGAGACTATGGTGCCCAGTCCTCCGCTTGCGTAGACCGTGTTAGCTGCAGTCCAGTCATTGTACTCGAATAAATTGTTGTCCAAAGTCACGTTCAGTCCACTGAACTCCAAGGCGACACCGTCTGTACCGAAGAAGGTGTTGTTGAAGAGTGTCAGCGTATTCAGCCCGTTTTTGTTTTTATTGGCATTCACCTTGGTCCACTGAGCCGGCGCAGTGTCGCGTAGCATTCTCCGGGTGTATGAAGGGTAGCCAAAGTTGATCGAGTGTAGTGTTAAGTTATTTATGAAGTTTTTTTTGTTTATTGTTGAAGCCCACATTGTGGCACCAAAAAAGGTCAGCTTTTGAAAAATCACGTGGCTACAGTTCGTGACGTTAAATGCATACGTCATCACTTTACCTCTGACGTCACGTCCCTCAGGTGATCGACCATCGGGGGTCATAACATACAGTGTTCGTGTTTCTTGATCATAAAACCACTCCTCGGGTTGGTCAAGAAATTCCAGCTTGTCCTCTAGGAAATACTGGTTCAAAACAGGTTTAAACTTGATGGGACCAAATTTGTCATCATACGTAAAGGATGCACTACCAGGCTTGTGACTTTTCACGATGGCAGTGAACGTGTTAAAGCTGCCAATATTAAGAACTGCCATGGCACCGGATGCATTCAAACCGCTTCCCGCCAAGTTCTTAGAGCCGTCGTCAACCATGACACCTCGCGTGGACTGGTTAGATGATTTAGCCCAGTAGCTAGCGTTGAATACCGTCTTGTTGGACCACAGTGCGTTTGGCCAGCGGGCGTTTGTCATCATCTGACCATCAATGAATAACTGCCAAATGTCTTCATCTATAACAGCCTTATACGCTCCGCTCTTATCTTTCACCCATCCCGCCTTGGGCCGTAACTGAATAGTGCCATCAATGATGGGATACTCGTCGCCAGGTCCCCGGATCACAATAGGTTTGTCAGGGGTACCGTGTTTGTTAGTGATAGTCACATGTTCATGGTAACGGCCTCTTGGGATAACGCATTCATCACCAGGGTTACTGAGCTTGTCGACGCAAGACTGTATACTGGTGAACTTAGGCTTCGCGATATGCAAACGACCGTGCACAGTGCACAGCAAAGGAATACACACGAAGACTAGAAACATCAGTGAAGTTTGACTTGTATCCTGAGTCATGATTTCCTGTCAAATAAAGAAAGAACTGTTACTTAGAGTTTAATAAAGGTTTATGACTGGTACTGCACAGACGTCATTGTTGAGGGGCCCGAAGGGGTTAAAAGGAAACAGGGATTTGGGCAAATTTTCACTGGGAAAAAACGGACTTTGGGTCATGGGAATGGGAACCACAAACAATAAACAATAAAACTGGCACTGGGATTTGGAAAATTTGGGAAAACAATAGGCTGGGAAATTGGATTTGGTCAAAATTCGGCCTGAGAAGTGGGATTTATAGTCCCCCCCATTCAAGAACCTCTCTGTTCACTCCCTTCCTCCTCCCCCTTTTCCTTCTAGCCTCCTCCGTTTAGTCGCGCTCGTTCTTACCTGAAGCGAGCGCGACGTACGTGCTTTGGAGGGCTTTGCGTAGCCTGAAATTCAGGCTAGGGCTTTGCGCTGCACGCCTTAAATTCGTACAGAGGCGCGTGTAGATAATTCGCTCTGATCTTTGAGTTTGCACCATATCGAGCGCCTGTTTTGGAGGATGCTATCTTGTAGACGAGTTGGTTTGCAAATACTTTTAACAGTTTTCCATATCACTTCTCTTATCACATTGTCATCTGATTTGCCAACTTGGGAAAAGACGAATGCATTATTCGAGTCACGCATTCTCTCGACGCGACATGGCGGAAATTTACTGAAGATATCCTCTTACGCAACAAGGTCAACAAGAGAAATGCATTGCTTGAATTGTAGATAAAAAGAGGGTATATGAATAAACATATATGAATTAAGTTGAATGAGCCAATTTCGTTGCTCATAGTTAAAAACACTGATAACATTATACCCCTACCAGTCTTCTGATTTCACCAGCCGTAAGCTACAGAGAGTGACCTTCCAGCTCGTTGTATATTTTCGTAAGACATTTTGCATACAGCGTGAAAGACCGACCCATGTTCTCCAATGCATTCTATCTTACCTTTGTATCGACGTTTTCATCTATAAATTTCGACAATTTTCTTTGGAACCTTGGAAAAGCTGCGTCCTTGCAGGTTCTCAACCTGGTCCACCGGATCCGCGAGAGAGTAGACAGAGAAGTAAAGTCTGGATAGTGACAATCAAATGTTTGTGGGGGGGAACCGGTGGGGTGGGGGCTTAGGCACGGGATTTGACAACAGTTATACTAATTATCTGCCTGTTTGTCATTTTGTTGGACTTTCTAACAAATTATAAATGACATTTAGTGAATCAAATCTTTTGACCATCCACAAATGCCCTAGATTCCTGAAGAGTAGCCTGCATGCAGACTTCTCTTATCTTCTTTGCCTTGCGCAAGCAAACCTACTGTAGTTAAAGGCGTCTGTACGCAGACTACTCGAGTGTCTTGAGTGGGTCATTTGAGCAAGATAAAAAACCCGCGCTATCTGTGTGCACGGTTCGGGTGTTCACACGCGTCAGTACTTGCACACTCGTCCGTACAAAAATTCGTCTAGTTCCTGGGGGGGGGGGGGGTACTCAAAAAAGTTTGCCCCGCCCCGAGGTCCAACCCCTTAACCTTTAATATACCATTTTGACAGAAAAGGCACCCCTTTCGTATACCTTTTATTGAAAAAGGAACCCCTTTCAAATACCTACACGACATGACATATACCTAGCGCTTAATAAATTAAGACGATACAGCCATAATTTGCGTCTGTTCGAAATATTTTTAAATTTCTTAATGACAGAATTTCCTACCCTTTCATATACCTAAACTTGCGAAATCCCTACCCTTTTATATACCTGAAGCCCGAAAAAGGTACCCCTTTCGGGCGGAGCCTCCCCGTATAGGCCATTATAGGGGGTACCCCCGGGGTCTAGTTTTGCCGGTGCTTGTAAAAACGCAAGGTGGAACCGTGCAAGATTTTGTCTGGACCCGCGTAAACGGGGCTTTAAATGCATTTATTCCTAGGTTTATTCCCAATGGTAGTCATTTCCCTTCTTTAAATTGACAAGAACTACACTCTGGTAGAAAGAACTCATATTTATTAATTTGTGCATTGTTACCTGTGCTCCTTACATACCCCTAAGAAAAAACATATATAAAGTAGCTGTTACAATTTCACAGTATCACTCAAAACTTTTATTTCTAGTTCTAAGATTTTGTTAAAAAATGCTAAGGAATGCAGCTAATTTTATAAGGTGCTGAAAACATTTTTTAAAGACTTTGCAGTCAGTCTTCTATTGTTAGTTGTTTACCACCTGATTTGTATTGAATAATTTTGTGCATTTCACTGCATAATAAATTCTAAACACCATGATTGCTTTGGTTCTAAATTGTCTGAAAGCTAAAAAAATTTTTTTTTAGTGCTAATGTTTAGCAGAGTTGGTTTTAAGTCAAAGCCAAAACCCAAGGGGCCCAACAAAACAAACAGAAAACCTGTTACAAAATTCAAATCAAGATTGGCACAAATCCTTGAACCTGTCCCTAGCTTCTTACCCAGGGGGAGGGGGAGGGTGGGGTGCTCCCTTAAATAAGCTATATAGATATGTGCATTGCAATGGTTTTGAGCTCTTTTGCGGTCTGAAACAGGATATAGATAACCACTTAGGGCTAAAATAGAGTACATTAAAATAGGGGAATGGTTTCAAAAAGTGCACTGTATACAGTCCTTACATACATTTTTAGAGAGCCCCCCCCCCCCCCTGCTTCTCTGGCTTCTAACATCCCAATCTCCTTCCCAGAGCGCATTCTCCCCTTCAACAACAGTTACGGTTACCCATAAAGCTGAAAAAAGGAATGCTGGCTCTGGGAAAGAGATTTCTAAAACTGATATGGTTAAAAACTCCAAAAGCTGACATTTTCCTAACTATAAGAATAGAAATAATTTAACTGTAACATAAATTCTGATTGGTTAAAATGCCCTATGGACACAAAGGAAAGGTAACTATTGGTTATTTGCATACCGTATTTATTCGATTAAGCGCCCTGGGCGCTTATTAAATTTTTGGCCCTTGAGAGTGGGCGCTTATTCGAGGTGGGCGCTTATTCGAGGCTGGGCGCTAATTAAATTTTTACGATTTTCGGCAAATGTTAAGTTTAGATTTGTAACAAAACAATAAATAATAACAAAACGTGAAGATGTATCAAAGAGAAATTTAATTGTTCATGAAAGTTTCTGTACAATACTAAGAAAACTCGGTCATGGGGGAAGTCTTCTTAGTAGTACATAGTCAATTTCAATATCAATACTCCTTTTATGGACTTCAGTTTTTTTCTTGGGTGGGGGTGGGCGCTTATTCGAGGCTGGGCGCTTATTAACTTTTCCTGCCTTAAGGGTGGGCGCTTATTCGAGGTGGGCGCTTATTCGAGGTTGGGCGCTAAATCGAATAAATACGGTAATCTATCAATTTTAATAGATTAAGAAGGGTTGCTTTTTGTGGCGGGACGAAAACTGGAGAAAAACCCTCAGAGCAAGGACAAGAACTAACAACAACCTCAACCTACAAAAAAAAAAAAAAAAACTTACATTATGTCATATAACACTAGGAAGCGAGCACCCTCCCCACTGTCCCTACCCCGGCTTCCTAAAGTTTCATGTATTATCACTGTCAAAACCATCAAATAAATTACTTTAACTGATATTTTAAGTGTATTAGTACTCTGTATAGCCACTGGATTATTCTTAAACTTCTAATTTGTTTTCTCCAATCAAAGAATAGCACAGCACTCAAAATTGAAAGTTGTCATGCCATTATGATCATGTGCTTAGAAACTTGGAAACAAAATCTGCAGGCCCAGTCCAGTCTTGGAAACCAGATTTTCAACCAGTACATGTACTTGTTCTCCTGTCTGCTAATTTTCAGTTGTGTACAAAAACTCTTAAACTCTAAGGGGGCTGCAACATAAAATTACCAAAAAAACATTTTTTCTTACTATATATACCGGTAACAGTGTGCATGTATATTTTCGGAACAAACTTTCAGCCTAAAATAATTTTTAGGCTCTTATTACTCTTCCCAGTAGACATTTGTCACCCAATTTTTTTTCACCCAGGCTTTTCACGGTGATTGAAAAAGCCTTATGTAGTATGTTTGGTTGTTCCATGATCACCATTTTCTACTCTTTATTTTTGCGTGAAATGGACTTCTTTTTAATGCCATTCATGAACTGGTTTGGGTTTATTTTATTGAACATTCGGAACAAAATAAATATTTGCATGCGTGAGCAGGAATTTTTCCGGCCAGGCATGTGGTTTAAAGCAAGAGATGACGCGGTGAAGGAAATTCACGTCACGCACACTCCGTGACTCGCGCAAACACAACTTGTGTGTTTCTCAAGTGACTGCTTTTCTAAAGATTTTGCACTGTGCGGTGCCGTGCCTTTTTAGCCAAAGAACTGAAAGAGGTGATCAAACATTAACCGCATGGTTACAAAATGCTTGAAGTTTCTTGTTACCACTAAACCAACCTACATCATGAAAAAACAGGTTAATCATGTAGTACAGCAAAAACAAGTGAACTGATGCATGTTCAACTGCCCTGAGGGTGAAAAAATGTTGGGTGTTGCAGTCTACTAGGAAGAGTAATACCGTGAAGATGCAAAGTCAATTCAGTGGAGGGGGCAGGGGGGAAAGAGCCTGGGAGAAAAGGGGTTGGAAGCGGGAGAAGGGAGGCAGGAAGCGGGATTCCTAAGGTGGCGGTAACTAGGAGAAAACGAGTAAAATTTTGCAACATTTTGTTATATTTTGCAATAGATAGGGCAAAGAGGAGAGAATCGGCTACGGAAAGTAAAAAATACAGGAAGCGGGAGTAAAAGGCAAGGGAGGCGGGAGGTTTAGACCCACCTCTACCCCTCCACATTTCAGGTGTTGTGGTCTACTGTGAAACAAGAAAGAAGAGTTACATGTCCTTGCCCTCCTCAGGATAAGTTTTCTTGTAATTCGTCCCATCTCCTGGTAAAGGTGAACTCACGGTGGGCCAAATCCAAGCCAAGTACCACTTCTCTCCGAACACCTCAAGAAAGTTCTGCTTCCAGCCAAGGTCATACTCTCTCTTTTTCTTCTTCCGCTCGTGCGATGTCTGACCGCGAAAAATAATATTAATCTGGAAGAACAACAGACCACTGAAAAGGAGGAGCGCGAAGACTGAAATGCCGGTCATGGAAGAAACGAAAAACCCATAAACAGTCGTGTAGCCCAACACCCACATCAGAATGGGTGTAAACATTGTAAGCAATGTCCAAAAGCCGAAGCCGCCGATTTCCTCTGTGACGTATTCATGATGGAAAACATTGGCATAAACAGCTCCTAACCAAAGGTACATCGCCAAAAACAGGTAGTAACGGTAGTTCCTAAAGCCGACACATCTGCCAGCGAAAACGCAATGGTGATCTCGCTTCAAAACACACTCGTTGCAGACTTGACAGTGATGTGCTCTCGGAGGAGCGTTCAGTTGACAGTAGGGGCAGTAGGTCCAGCCGGGCTTCAGAACAGACGGCATTCCTAGGTTTCTTCCGGTTGTATCTGTCGTGATTAGCATGAAGAAAGTTGGCGAACACGTTTAGCCACAAGAAGACTCCACAAAACACGTGTATACAGTACCATGTCGAAAATGGGGCATGGTAGAGCGGAAGCACAATAAATAGCTCGAAGAGTGCTATCATCCACAGCATCACGATCATGAATACAAATGCAACAAAATCTGACGGTTTCCGAGGGGTTAATCCCTGGAACCAGCCACTTTTGCTCTCCATATCGCTGAAAATATAAACGGAAAGTTTTTCAACTCGAACTCGACGCTCGATCAGACAGACATAAGCTGTGTAACCGCTCCATGGTTCTCCCTGGGAAGGATTGGGAATAGGGCGTGGTCGGTGCGAACAGTTGTCCGGCCCGCACGGCGCGCCTTCCCCCCAAAACAGACCGTTTTAGAATTGCAACAAAATAATTGTGTCTTCCAGTGTATTCTTGAAGAATCCTTAGAATATCGATTGAAACAAACTATGGCAATGATTTGTGAGGGAACACAGCCAAGGGACCAGTCACGTAACCTGTAATAGAAATGTAAATAAACACCAGAAGCCCAGGCCCAGCAAACACCCAATTGCCAAAGGACTGTCGTAAGGGCTTTGGGCTCATATTCAGTCAGTACTAAACAAGATACCCAATACATTTTAGCAACGACCCAGCAACAGGTGGCAGTGTGCTTACAAAAAACATATGAAAACTAACACAGAACCCTCTATAAAATATCTTTTTAATCATTTTATCTAGCTTAGCTACAAACAACAATTTTCACACCTGCTGCCCATACAACAGAAAGAAGGCAAGGCCGAGACTGTGTGATCATTGTAAAAAACAAAGTTTGGTTTATTTCAACATATTTGATATTTTAAACACAATATTTCGGCTCTATTTTAGAGTCATAGTCTTGTGATGTAAATTTTACAAGAGGAACTAACACCTGCCTATAGTACTTGCATTTATTTTTTTATTATGACATGTTTATTTTTACATATTTACCTAAGTATGTAAAAATAAACATGTCATAGGCAGGGGTAGGGAAGTGGCCGTCTGCGCTCTGCATCTACCCTTGAATGATTTCAAAAAAAAAAAACAGCTTAAAAATTATTGAAACCAGTGTACAAATTACAAGTTTGAAAAGGTGTCACAAATGGGGATTTTTTATTTCATATGTATTTTTTAAATATTTTTGTCATCCTTGCATGTCTAGCTAGACGCAAACAATGTTTATCACATAATCCTGGACGGAGTCTAATACTCTGACTATTGCTTTTTTAATAAATGCATAAACAAGCATCCTAAAGTGAAATGTATGTACAAAAATTCTTCAATATTATTATACAAAAAAATTGATTTGGACAACATCAGTTATATCATTTGACAAGCAAAATGATGAATTAAGCTAATTTAATTTATATTATAGAATAATTAAGTGCGGTTAATTTGATTTTAATGACATTGGAATCTAATTTATTCAAAATGCATTGCAAATGTTCAAACACAAACAACAATTCATTACAATTCAGTTCGTTACAAATAATTGTTATTTTTTGTTACAATAGAGTCCATCCTGCGGTAGTCAGGCCACTTTTTCCATGAATCATAGCCCAGTATTTTCATTACAGGAGCAATCCTCTGAGTGTCTTCCAGTAAAGATGGTGATAATCTGTCAGACCACTTGTATAACGCTTTCAAGTTTATAGCTTCTTTCACTTGATCTGTCGACTTCTCAAGGCTAAAATGACATCATTTGATAAAAGGATAGGTGTTAAAATCGCGTGAAATGCCGTCATCCTGTGCATAAAATTTACTTTATTCATAAATCTTGCAAGGTATGGGGCACATGACCTGGCCTTGGACTCATACACAAGGTCTGGGAGAGTGTAAATGTGTGGAGTGACTCACCTCAGTGGGAGTGGGGAGAGTTACACTGGGCATGGGATTACAAGCAGGTGCAAGTTTTCACTTATATCCAGGACTGTACGCAAGAATTATTTAATAAGTACTTCATGTTTAACTGTATTATTTGGACTCCATTTCCATATTACTTCATTCCGACAGAAAAAAAAAAAAAAAAAAAAAAAAAAAAAAAAAAAAAAAAAAAAAAAAAAAAAAAAGAGGGAAAAAAAAAACGAAACAAATTTTGCTTAGCGAGCGCAAAGTAAAATATTGTACATTTTTCCATTTGGTGAGTTCTGGTGAAATTTTATTAATGAGAACACTTTGCGATGCCTGTCACGAGGAACGTGCATCTCATTAACGTTCAATCCTGGACATATCTGTAGAATCCCGGTTTTCTCGAACCCTCGTTTTCTCGCAACTTCCGATGTTAAAACCATGCAATTTTTGTTTCCCTTGAAAACTACTTCTCAATAAATTTACCATTAATTTCTCGAAGTAGTTTTCGTTTCCCCTGGAGGTTCGAAAAATCGCGATTCTAGTGTATAAATTCTCAACACTGAGTGCTATCATTTTTTTAATGTTAGTTTTGAGAATTTAGCAGTGATCAAAACGACGCTCCCTATAAAGTGATTGTTTTCTTTATATTGTCATCAGCTGTCTGCATGAACTGTAAAAATCAATATTTGTTTTTTTGGACATTTCTGTCTATTAAAGAATTAAACAGCTAAAACTCCAGCTTACCTCGAAAGGATAACTCCTCCAGGTTTTCCTACCTTAGTTTCATGATGAATTACAGCATCGTTCCAAGGCACATTAATAAATTCCAAGACAATCTTCATGCTTTCCGAGGGGAACAGCACCAGATGTTCATAAGGAATTCTCAAGCACCTTCTTTGCCCTAGTGCTTCACACTGTAAATTCATTTCTCTGATGGCTTCATTCCAAGTTCTTAACAGAATTTCAGGCCGGTGATTATTAACCCCTCGAATAACAATTCTCCTGTCCATTATCGAGTGGATAACCGCACGACCGTCTCTAACCATGAAAATAAATTTGGCTTTAGGAAATATTCTGCCTAAATAACTGAGATTCCTGAAAGTAAGCGGATCTTTATTGCACAGTCTTGGAGCGGGATCTCCATGTTTTGCAATGATTTCTCCTATAAGCGCCGCTACCGCAGAATCTAGCAACTCCTGCGAAACGCCTGCTTCTTCTCTTCGGCGCTTTTCCTTCCCGTTGACTGAAAGGTTCAATATCTTTGGAATATTTAGCAGGATTTTCGGGATAACCCTTGTTTCTTGCCCGCATCTGATGTCGGGATGTGCATCTAGCATGGCCCGCATTAGCGTCGTCCCGCTTCTAGGGAAGCCACCGACAAATATAAACGGCGTGTACCGGTCCACGTGTTCTTGTGATCGAGGACGACCATTAACGACTGTTGATACAGTGGGACAGTCCTTGTCTTTTTCATCCCGACACTCACACGAAGACGATAACAGCCTGTAACTGAAGAGGGTCAAGAGAGATAATGCGCCGCACGCGAGAGCCAAAAACTTCGATATTGTCCGTTGCGATAGGAACATCTTAGCAATAATTCTGCTATAATCCTTCTCGATGCCATAAACTCAAGATTAAACAGTTCACAACAACAGATTTCAATGTTAGGCACTCCACAACAGCAGATTTCAATTAGGTGACCTTTCCCAGTGTTGAAATCTACCGATTATTTTCCACTTCTTAAATAATTTCAATTTCCGTCAGGCGTTCCTTGCAAAAACAAAGCGCGTTCGTGGAGGGCAACCCGTAGACACCTGCAACCACCCAGCCAGGAGTGAAGGCGGGATAATTGGAACTTCAAATATTCTTTATTTCTTTGTTTCTTTTTCCATATATTATTTATATAGTTTCGCTCGGTGTTAAGTGATATCGTTTTTCCTCTCAGTAGGGAAGACATTGCTTTTAATTTGCACATGCACTTAAACAGCCACTGTTTAGTGATATCATCATAAAATATAAAGGAGGCCAGGGTAAATTCCGACAAGCGACATGGCCCAAAAAGTAGCGACAGCACATAAAATAAAATCTAGACAAACGACAACCGTTTTGGAAAAACTTAAATTCAGACAAGGACAAGTAATTTTCCTTAAATTTTACTACCGACAGCGGCGCCAGTTTGATAAAACAGCGACACGGCGCATTTTAAAATTTAGACAAGCGACACGGGAACCCCCTGGCAGGGCCTCGTAAAGGTGTAGAAATAGAGTCTGTTATAAACACGAAGAATAAACAGTTCAGAGGAATTCGGACTTCTTGAACCTCCAGGGAAAACGAAAACCCGTTCTTGAAATCGAGAAACTGGGGGATAAACTCGCAATGAATGTTCGATCAGTAATGAAGCAATTCCAAGGGAAACGAGTTTGGTTCGAGTTGTCGGGATTCGTTATTTTGAGGAAACGAGCTAGGGTTCGACAAATCGGGATTTCACTAATGCTGGTCGATTCACGAAAGTAGTATTCGCACTATGAAATAATCAAGAAAAAAGTTGTAAAAATTGCGGTAAAATTCTGAAACATTATACTGATGACATCTGCCTAACCGGTGCAAATATTTTATCAACCGCACGCTGGTTTGACCACTGACAGGGTCCCTAAAATAACTTAGTTAATTAGAGCCTACTAATCAATTTTGTTAAAAAAATAAATGTCTGGGTAATCAATCAAGATGATCTAGCCATCTAACAATAAGCATACAATATAATTTTGTGATCTAATCTCTTCCACACGTTTAACGTGCATAAAATGTTACTTGACCCAGTAAGAGGGGCGTTAGCCTGCGTTGCAGACGAACTTAACTCCGGTACCGGGGTTTAGTTCGTCTACAACGCAGGCTAGAGGGGCGCATGACCGGGAAAAGATTTGTCAACTCTGAGATCATGTTTATACTCCTTGCTACGCTGGAGCCGCACATCACGAGGCCGAGCTAAATGTTTTAATTAATAATGGTAATAGGACTGAGTGGGATCCAATTCGGTCTGTAATCATACGAGGGATTAACAAAATCGAACGACCTCGAAGCGGGAGTCCGATTTGTTAATCACGAGCATGATTATGGACCGAATTGGACGACACGAAGTCCTGTTACCAATTTATCAAAACTATGACAAAATTTAAGAAACAAAATAACAATTGGTTAAACTTCTTCACGAAAATAAACAACATAGACGGTTGACTTTTTTTGTAGAGGAAATGCACAAAAGTTATCAGAAACTATAGTTATACCTTAAATGATCTAATAAACGCCCGGGCGTCTATTATATTTTAGCGGTCCTAGGGGGGCGTTTGTTGGGCGTTTTTCACTTTCTCACGTCAGCACTCGCGTGTCCTCGCGGGTGCGGTTGTGGTGGGACGATCTTTCTGCGCTGTGCAGGCCTGGTGCCGTTCATGTTCGTCGGTTCGCCGGTCACCTCTGGCTCGGGCCTCTTCGGTCGGTCCTGGCTGCCTGGTTTCCTTGTCGTGCGTCGCGTGGATCGCAGACGTCGCATCACAGTTCTGCCGTGTGATCCTGTCGGGCGCTGCCATCGCTCGCGGTGTTGATGTGGGATCGAATTGGGATTCGTCGCAATTGTCGCAAACGTCGCAGGTGCCTTCGGTCGCGCTTTCTCGTCGTCTGCGATCCAATGGATTGTTCGGGTGCTTGGGGGCGACTATTGACACGGGGCGCTTATAGAGGGGGCGTCTATCTACACCTCAGGGGGGCGTTTATTAGATAGGAAGCGTTTATTTGAGAGTGGGCGTTTATTAGATCATCTACGATAATCATTTCCAACACTGCAACCAGTCCGTAGTAAACTTGTTACACAACAGCCTGGTACGCTAAATGTATTCAAGTCTCCGTTTCACTGCATTGCCTGCATGTAGACGTCTCCTATATCCTTCTTGCGTTGGAAAATTGATGTCACTTTTTCAAAACAGTAAGGAAATACGAAGACGTTTCCACCCATGCTTAGATTTGGTTCCGCCCTGTTTTAGTCCCTTCGCCAATTTTTTAAACTCGACCCAATACACCTCGCTACTCTGTGAGTGATCGCTCACGTGTGTACATTGGGCTAATGACAAGTTAGCTACAATGTACATAACCACCAATAAGTTATTTTTTTAATCAAAATATGTATAACGTACATTCTGTAGAAATTTCTGTTTGATAATTTATGAATGCATGAGTGATTGAATTGGACTAATACTATAATACTAATGAAAGCTAAGAAATTGATCATTTCATCTACATTATGAATCATGATATTTGATTGTAATACTCTGCAATAATTTTTCTTTTACATCATATGATTATAATCACATAAAAACAATATTTGACTACGGAGATTACAAACTAAGAAGAAATATTTGAAATATACATTTTCAATTTAGCAGATGATCTATTTAGATCCTCCGATGTTGTGTTAAGTTATTTGCATACCCTTCATTAGAAAACACTAAAACTATTGTGGACTTTAAAAGCAAATTTTGCCAAAGTGCTCAGGAACTGTGCATGGGCACCAGTCATTAAGAAATGTGATTAAGATTTGCACGTGCAAACCCAGCGTTATGTAACGTAACGTCGAAAAAGAGCCTGAATGCCGCAGGTTTGCTTAAAAAGAATGATAAATCGACTGCACTGATCTCAACTCTGGAGGAAACCAGAGAAACTATTCGGAAATCGTTCGAACTTCATAATGACAGTGCCGGGAGCTGGAAGAAAGCCCACACATCCATCTCATTTCAATTTACTTTAAAAAACACTTTAATTTAAGTAGATCGTATTAAATATATAAAAGAGTACCACAGCGTCTTTATACACAAACACCGTTCTTTTTTATAATTAAATACAGCAAGTAGCACTTGGTTCATCAGCAGGATCTTTGAACACCGGTCCCATAAGCTCTGTACCAGATCAAGCTTGGCTTGCTATGGTGAATGATGAGATCTGGTCGCTCCCTAAAGAGGCATTGGTCTTCTTTGCTGGCCATCAGTGGCCACTATTAGCAGCATGACATTAAACTCTCCCATCTGAATCCACATCAGAAGATCTTATTTGGTTTCTTTGTGCTAAGACCATTTTTTCCTGATGCCTTGCTGTTAAACAAGTCACGAATGAGAGCAGACTTCTCACTTTCCAGCTGGGCAATTTTGCTGCCCTTGTCAGAAACCTCCTGAATAACAAGAAAAACTGAAATTATTTAATGCTTACTTGTCATTTTTTTTTTTTTTTTTGGGGGGTTTTTGTTAGGGCTGCCTGCGGCTAATTTAACGTAAAAAAAATGAACAGTAAATTTTGATGAAAAAAAAAATAGAAACTTTAGCGCTTCTAAAGCCAGCTAGGATTGTGGATGTGCAGGCTTAGTGTTTTCTTAGCTATGTCCCTGTTATTGGTATTACTAATAATTCTGAGTGCAAACAATATACCTTCTCCACTCTACAGATTATACAAAGCAACAAGGAAAAAACTGTACATTGTGTAAGGAAATAATTTTCTTAACAGACCTTTCTTAGAAGTTCTATTTCCTCCTGAAGTCTTCGTCGTTCATCAGCAGCTTCTGATTTTGCATTTAAAGACTCCTAAAAATACAAGGATAAATAATTCATAGAAATATTGATTTCCCAAACACTGGGCTAGTGAAAAATAAATCTTTTTACTGGAAACATTAGGCTAACAGATGGGATAAAGGTTCTGCAATATGGGCCCATCGTCTGAGAGAGTAAATGATGCTATCTGCTGGGATAAATCGCTATCCAATCGATAGGGTAGTAGGTTATGTTAACAATTATCCACTATCTATTTATCCAGCAGATACTTTACCCCTTTGAACAACTGGGCCCTGCCAACAAATTTTTATCAAAGCCTTGACACGAAAGTAAAGCACACTGTATACACCTTTGCTGGTGATTTTCCTTCGATGATCCTTCCTAAACAGTCATTGATGCCCTGGATATGTTGTCTGTGCTCCTTGAATGAGTTGTCATCCAAACCAAGTTCTTTTCTTCTTGTTTTGTGTAGCAGTAGCTCGTACTGAAACTAAACAAGAAAGTACAGCAATGAAAACAATATTCTAAAACTAATCAAAATTAACTGATTTACTATCACAGTAAAAGGTTAAGTCTGTGTTTGAGCCTATTGGCCCATCAGGCTGGAGCTTATCCTGGATTCTGTACCATGAAGTGGTAAGAAGTCAGGGAGTTAATTATTAATTTTTCTTCTTACGGAAATTGAAGGATGCATTTCAGTTTCCATGGCAGCGACTTATCAGAGCTCAGCGTTAAGTGGTTACTCACGGCTGCAGAAGCCCTACAACAAGAGTGATTATCAAAGAATGAGCTTTACATTCCCAAACTCGACAAAGGACAAATTGTTTATGATAAAAGCGAGTTTCTAAACGTAAAAAACGGCGATCCGAACGGTTTTGTCGCTTTTGAAAACAGTGCGAAGCAAAAAAGATCATTACCTCAATTTTCTCAGAGTAACTGTCCAAATAACTTTGGTTGAGACTTGAAACCTGCTGGATCAACTTCCAGCTCAAAAACCATCTTCACCGGCTTTTAAAAGCTGTTTAAATCATTCGACTGATTCCGTAGGCACGTCCCCCCCCCCCTCATGTTGATTTTTTTTTTCGCTTGGAAAAACCTTTGGTCATGTAAGGCACATTCAAGTGTCTTGGGCCCAAAATCGCTCTGTAATTGGCTAATCATATCAGCTTCCTGTTCTCCAAATTTGGAGGAAAACGGAAGTAGGCAATTTCTGGAATTTTCGCGCTACCGGTCCAAAAGGAACGGTATGGCCTGGTGACAGAGAGTTACTGCTCTTTGTCCACAGCATGAATCAAGAAGAACTTTAAATTTATATAGCAAGATAGGCTCGCAATGCGTGCAGAGAGGTAGAATACTATCTAGCATGAAGTGTCTAAATACTGTACATGTAGAGAGGGCTGTAAGAATAATGTTCTAACTAACATCAGTTACCTGTTCAAGAGAGTACTGATCTTCATTTTGAAGATGCAACTTCTCTTCTTGAATAGCTGTGATTCTTTTAAAATACCATTTTCTTGCTCTTTCAATAACCTGAAGACCACTTTGTAAGAGACCATGTTCATCATCCAGCTCTTGTAACCTTGAATCCTGTGAGGGAAAAACAAAGATTAGATTACTATGTTAGTTTTAAGTTGTCAAACCCTACACTCTAAGTGCTAACCATTAAATAGCTTCAATGGGTCACACACACTGAGTGGAAAAGCTCATGTAATGAGACAGGGAAGTTAGTTTTGTGCTGCTTCTCCACTTGTGCCTGTGATCCAAAGGTCGCCTGCTCACAGGCTATGAGTCAAAATTTAACAAATAACTCTGTGCTTTTTCAACTCTTTCTATAAAGCATGTGTGACCAACTAAATGAAGCCGACTAGCCAGCAGTACTATAGAGAGGATGCAGTTTTGGCAAATTGTATTTAATAAATGGACTAGCCGAAAATGGCTAGTTATAATCCCTAGACTTATACAATTTCGTTATGGGTTTTGCTGGATGGGCAATAGAAGCGGAGGGAAATACATGAAAAACCGGTAGGGCTCATAAAGCAGAATGATAAGAGAGCTAGTGTAGAAACGAGCCACGAGTGCTTCAGTCTGAAGAACGTCATTAAGCTTGAAAATGCTGGCCATAAAACAACATTTAGCCCTGTGCTAGTAAAATCAAGCGGTCGCTAGCCAGGAGGGTAGTTAGGAAAAAGGCTTAGTGTCGAACTGTTCTTTTGAGTGACAGCGTAGATGGGACTATAAGCAGGGGGAGGGGGTACTTATAACTGGAATGGCTGATACTCCAAACTTGGACAAATTGTATTGAAAGTGAACAGGGTAACCTTATCAAAATAAATATGGTTAAGAAAATTAAGTTCAAAGAGTATCACCTCTAAGTAATTGGCCAATTATATGATGGAGCCTCTGAAAGTCTTTTATCTACATATCAAATTCCAAAATGAATTCATATTTAGCTATATTTATTTTTAAAAAATGAATTTCCTAAAAATCACTAAACATAATCCTCCTTGGGGCTGTTTTACTTGCCAAAAATTCCTTTGTTGGTGTGTTAAGGACATATTTGGGTCAATGCAAATTATTTCATTTATAATATGAAATCTTTAAAAGCATATTACTCATTGCATGTCTGTTTATACAATAACACAAACAACATTTTGATTCTTTAATTAGAGCTACAAAATTTACATGTCTCTATTTGTATCACAAACATCCAGCAAATTATTATCGCTTTTAATATTTTTATAAAAAAAGCGCAATATAAGTATTAAATATTAAATATTATTATATTTTAATCCTACAATCAGTGCTACATTGCATCTTTTGATAGTAGCGTAAATAACCCCAGCCTGTAATTAGAGCTGGTATTTCTCAACTATACTGGCAATTTAACTTATTAATCAGCAACTGCCACTGCCAAAGCACAATGTCAAAACAACACACACAGACACAAGTCTGCACTAGGCCAAAACATTGATATATTGAAGCTAGGGCTCACGACTGAATTGAAAAATTTTTTCAACTCACACTGTGGCACTATTTTATTGCCGTTTTATAGATACAAATTTTATACACAAGGCACTTATAACACAAATGTACATTTCTAATCAATTTTTATTATGGAAAGTTTAATTAATATCAGTCACAAACAATTTTCAGTCTAGTTGTAATTTGACAGGTTCTTTTGCTATCGTTGGCTTAAATTTGGTTAGAAAAGCAGATGTATCCAATATTTTTATCTGATACATGTATCTAATATATAATCACAGGCATCTAGTGCCAATATATAATACACAAACTAACTGTTTATAACAGTATAATATCATACCTTATCAAACTTGTGAGGTTCAGAAGGAGCTGGAGAGTGCCTCACATGTCCATTTACGTTTGTCTGTACAATAGGACTGACCTCTTTACCAACAAAGTAAACTTTTGTTGTGGAGTTTGACCTTCCAATTGGACTTACACTCCCAGATGAATTTGGACCTTAAGTAAAAACAGGCATCAAGGCAGACATCAATATAACATCTAACATTATATTTTACTACACAATTGAGACAGATGATCTTACACATATGACGTATTCTGGCTCGTGATAATTTCAAGATCTTTATGAAGTTATTTTGGAGAGACTCTAGACTTTGTGGCTCAGTATGTGATTGCTAAAATGTTAGTAACTAAATTTTTTAAAAAAAATATGGATATTGGGATAACACCCAGGACCTAGAGTGCCCAAATTGGAAAATGGGGCCCATGGTTTACAAATATTTATAGGGAGTATTTAGGCTACTGTTATAACCAAGTTGAAAATTTAAAGTTCTTCTACTGCTACTAAACTACAGCTATTATATTTTATGGGTTTAAGAACTGTAAAACTTGTAACAGATCATGCCAAGAATGGCATCGGAAAACCAAAATACAGCTTGTAGTTTAGTGAGACATAATATTCTTAGGTACACTTTATACACTTGTAGAGGAACTGTACTCTGCAGATGTATAGGAAGCCCTTTAGTGAATTAACAATCACAACGAATACAAAAAATAATTATTAAGGTATTGCAAATATTATTATAACAACTCAGGGGTCCTAGAAGAGCTATGTCCTCAACAGGGAGGTACAAATATCAAAGGCAGTAGCCTCGTAGATGGATCATATAAACTAAAGGAGCTAACATATCATTGATGACAAAGCTTGATAATTAAGCCCAGTTTCTTTCTAATTTGTTATCTGTATCTATACTAATGTATTAGATTTCCATTTCAACCTTACAGCATACCCCCCAAACCAAAAAAAAAAAAAAAAAAAAAAAAAAAAAACCCCATACAAACTAAAAATCCCCAAGCGTGTCCGCTATAACGAGAGTTAACTGTACCTAGACTTGCTGAGATGCCTCACCCCCCCCCTCCTTAGTTTCAATTTAACAGAGAGTCTTACACTTGCAAGAATCCATTATGGCTATCTAAAACCTAAGATTATTTGGAAAGACCCATAATAATCTAATAGGTGCCACTCTCATACTTTATCAGAGGCACTACAACACTAGAAATAGAAAGCTTTTTTCAGGTGACCTTAAATTCCACGATGAATATATTCTTCAGCATAGCAGATATATAAATTTTGATAATGTCTCAGTCAGGGGTCTTGAAAGAGCTGTCCTTAACAGCAACGCCCAAATATCATATGCAGAAGCCTAGCAGACGGATCTTTCTAGGACTTTAAGAAGCTAACGTCATAGATGGCACATCTTTGATAAGTTAAGCCTCAATTTTTCAAGTTGATTGTAGGTATTCCATATCAATCTTCCTCGCCATTTGCCATTTTTTTCACACTTCTGCTACTCTTTTTTTAGTTTTTCCCCCACTATTAATTTATTTTTTCTTACTACTGCAAGTTTTGTTTTCTCCTTTAAATTAACTCCCTAACTTCTAGCTAACTTATCCCCATAAGGCACTGGCTGTTGCAAAGGGCTTAACATTCTGGAAAGAACTAAATATTTCTAAGGGATAATCTGCCGCCTTCTAAACATCAGAAGATGAATTCAAACACAATTGATCTGTTCAGTTTAAATAATGTTTTGACGTACTGTTTAGACATAACGTAAGAATACATGCAGCGAGACCACCTGGCAATTTAAAATCATGATCCCTATTGTTTTGTGGTGTGGTTTACAACACGGCACGTTCAGGTTTTATTTTGAAGATTCTGGATTAAAATCTTTAATTCTTTTAGCATTAATCTGACGCCAAAAGAATTAGTAATCCTGCCGAGGCATTTATCCAAAGGAAAAAAAATACTTAAGATCGTGATGAGACAGGGCATTCGTTCAAAAAATCATTTTTCTAGATGCAAATTCAATGCAGTCAGGTTGAGATCAAGCGAATAAACAAACGCTTCGTAGCTTGATAGATCGTACAGCCAGGATCAAGTGAAATTTAAACATATGTGACAGCCTTTGACGTGAAGACTGCGTAGATAGATGGACGTATGCTAAATCACCCTGGATGCTTTAATCCCTTTTGTGTTTATTCTACGACACCTCTGCTATTTTCAATTAACGGGAGTTCGTTTATGAAGCAAACCCCCTCAAAACAACAAATTCCGTTCGCTTACAGCTTAAATTTAATTAGAAAATTCCACCCGCAAAGGAAAAAGTGGTGGTTATTTTTAGTTTCAAGTTAAAAATTCCCATGAATATCATTTACCGTTCACCACAAGGACAATAACAAAAGAAATACTCACTGGCACTTCCGGAGCTTTCGTTCCCGCCTGCAGGAGAATTCGTATTAAAACTCTGCGAGCGTCGCTTTCCTTCGCTCTCATCCTTCCAATCCCGTAATTTTTTAATTATCTGAACTTTATTCCTTCTTTCATTGCCTGCAAATGAGTCCTCGCTGGAATCGGAAGTCCAATCTTTTGCCGTCGTGTCCAGCTGTGGCAGAGAGCTCGACCGTTTGCTTGAGTGATCAAGGCCGTTCGCAGTTCCATTGACTCCATTTGTTTGAGCGCGTGGCTGAGTTTTCAGCGCCAATTTCATGCCCGTGCATAACCTCTCGAAGCTCAAAAGGCCATTTTTCGGTGTTACTTTACGCAAATTTTCAAGAACTCCCTCACTGAGTCCATTTGAACCATGTTGGGTTTTCCACCGCGACTCTATGTCCGCGAGCCTAACAAAACCAGTCCCTTTCTCGTCGAGAATGTCGAATAACGTTTTTAGGTAGCGAAGAAACTCTCTCGGCAGGTCTTGCGTTATATCAACAGGTTTCGCAATAATTGTAGGAGAGCCTTCGTAGCCGTTTTGCTTCGAGAAAAGAAAAACGTGTCTTCCGACTTGTCTCGTATCCATTGGTGAGGCCGACATCTTTACAGGACCAAAAATTCATAATACTGTCCACGCGCGATCGAGGCCAATGCTTTTGAGGTTGACAGCGAAACAATGGCGCGCTTGTTAGTGGCTAATTTTGGTAATTACCCGATCTGAAAACAAACAAAGCTTGTGGTTTTCTTTGAAAACCGAGATAAAGGAAGTTTTTCGAGTTTAATAAGAATCACGTAGTGTTTTCAAGATGAGGTAAAGTTGATACAATGAAGTGTAAAACGATAACTTAGCCAAAGCCATTTTTCTCGGTTATATAGGTCCGTCGCTCGTGCAAAATCAACCTTGTTCAATGCGAGTGCTCTTTTTGTGACTTTTCTGACACGGAATGTCTTTCATTTACTCGTTCATGCTCGGTACGTGAAGATATGACACCTCTCCTTTTGAACATTTAATTACAAGGCCGAAAGGCTATATCAACAAAACAACAATCAAATGCTAATTAAAAACGAACCAACAATTTCAACGGATGCTTCAACAAAAGAATTCGAAACAATTTTCATGGATTGCTTTAGAAACAAATTTGGTTGGGAATGAATTCCACTCATTTCGCCTTTTGCTGGAGCGTGCCGCTTTATAAATAACAAAATTAATGACTAACTGTTAGTTTGAACGAATTCCACATTTAATAGGTTCAGTCCACTGATATAGTTTTTCGAGGAAGTTGATTTACGGAGAGTTTGCCGAAGGACCTTTAGTTGAAAAGAAGTCAACTTCAAGCATTTAAAACTTTTGACCTTAATTATGTATTACAGAAAATCGCATTTGTCTCTCAATAAAACAACAGAAAAAGAACATTTGAAAACATCCTAAGCTTGTTTTTAAACGAAACAATTTCTGTTTATATTCTTCACTGTAACTCGACCGATATTTTTGTCTGGCATTTTTTTTCCTGTTTTCGATCCGGATGTGGGCTACTTGTTTTGAAATGTTTAAACTTCGACTCCGTCAGAAACGGAGGCGCGTAGACCCATTGGCCACAGGCTAAATATCGCTATTTCCTGTCGTAAAAGCCTTGGGATATTATACGGCCACAAAACAGGACCACATATTCTTTGTCTTTGTTAAAACTTTAATGTATTTCAGCCTGATGTTTACAGATCCACTTGCACGGAACACACGGAACGCAATTGCTCTACAGAGTGGGCCATTAATAGCAATTAATTTCATCTTTACGGATCTTTACAAACCACAAAAATGTGGACAGCATTCACCACACGCTTTTTTGCGATTTAAAAATAGTAATCTGATCAAATCTTTATAATCGTAAGCCAGGCTTATTTACCTTATTCTTATTTTTTGTTTTTAGACTTTTGAGAATCGCATGTCAAAAGACATGCAAGGTATCCATTTGAGGAACATCGCTGATAATAAAAGTCATCGAACCATCGCAAGCAATCGATTGATAACGACTACACATAACATCAATAAAAGTTTACCAAATCGTACCCAGTCCACACACGACAAAGAGATCTTCGTGTCAAGTAAGAGTATGGTCAGACTCAACTTGCCTAGATCAGAATGCTTTGCGGCTATAAATGTCACGTTACAATGTACTAGATAGTTTCCTTTTCTCTGAAACCTGAAAAATAAACTGGACTCAATAAAAAATGGACTCAATACTATCTGGATGTTGTCACTGAAGGAGTTTTTTCCATCGAAAGAACAAAAGGTAGACCTCATTTAGAGCAACACAAAAACAATGTTTTTGAGCAGTCTGACACAAAAGATTTTGATAACTTCCTAAGTGACGTTTTTTTTTCTACGGAACTTGAAGGGTTTCGTTGCAACGTGGTAGATATCGGTAAATGAAGGTTCGGAAGTGTTCTTCAGTAGGACAACAGTTTGTTTAAAACCTCCCTGTGTCGAAGCTTAATGGACTAGAACAATGAAACCACGAATTTCCGTTTCATGATTTATTCACACTACTTGGACCACAAAGTAGTTTGTAGTTTAGGGTGGCAAGTCAGTACAGTATATACAACTTAAATCGGGCTTCAAATATAAACTATTTAATAAATATAAAATATCTCTCTTTCTTTCAAACGTGTCTTAGAAAGCATAATTTATGCAAAGCCACCTCATTAATTGTTCAACTCCGTGTCACTTGTCAGTTCTCCTGGAATTTTCCCAAAATACAAAAGCCGTGTACACGCATGCGTTGGAATTTTCATGTTCATTGAAGTCCACGTGCTCGTCACGTGGAAATGGCGTGCCATCCATAGTCTGCTGGGACACTTGCAACGGGTGTCACGTGTTTTGTTTCCGTCTTTTCCAAACCGGCTGTCACGTCTTTGGCTTCTGCCTTTTCCAGAACCGTTTAACATCGTCATGACCCGAACGACTGACAACAATAACTCTCTTTGATGAGTTGGCCCACATTAGAACACCAAGGTCCTGTAAAATGAAAAAGGAAGGAGTGAAAACACGAAAGCAGCTCCAGCAATAGTCTCCCGAATGAAATCACAGCACGGAAGAAGCAATTTAGACAATAAACTCCAGGGTTACATAAAGGTTCTCAGCAGTTTTACACATCATTCTATTAACATTTTAAGATACACCAGCCTTTTTTAGCCCTTCTTCTTCTGTCGCCCGGAATTCAAAAAATAAACACGCAAAACGAGGAAAATAAACTTTCCCGTTTCCCGATCGCAATTCGTTCCGCCTCTCTTTCGTTCTCCACAATTCAAGAGAGCCTAGAACAGAATCCTGTTTCCGTTAAGACGCAGCCCGTGGTTTTCCTAAAAGGGGACCAAAGCCTGGTTTTCCCTAGCGACGCATGCAAGCACAAGCGCAAGCACAGACACCAGACGCAAGCATAACAGCTCTTATTTCATCGGTGAAAACAGCTTCGACGCAAGCAAAACATTTTTTTCCCTTTTCTTGAGCTTGCGTTCGCGTTATGCCATGCATGTGAAAACGAAATCCCACCGGCATAAGCACAAGGAAATTCAAGTTATCTGGCCGTGTCTTCCCAATTAATGCGGCACTCGTTCCAGTTTCCTCTGCGTCTGAGCATTTGAGCCCTGAAACAAGAAAACATCGTGTCCTTACACTTGTGCTTATGCTTGTGTCGACGTTCGTTTTCACTTGGCACAAACTACTTATGCTTGCGCTTGTGCTGTGTGCTAGTGAAAACCTGGCTTCATGTGTTAACCAACGTGACACATCCTTATGGTCCCACGCTTCATTGTAGAGTACTAAAATTGAAGATGGTCAAAAGGGTGCTTCAAGGCAGACTTTACGGCCGCCTGCAGCTCTCAGAGCGTGGGCTGCTAAGCGGTAAACCCCCGCACGTGGTAAACATTATCTTTATTGGTTCATCATCTTATGCGCAATCGATAATATACACAAGTGACTCTACCTCAGCATACTTCTTTAACGTTTCAAAATCTGCTTGCGAGAGAAACTGATTGTATAGTACACCTGCAAAATAAATTAAGTGCAACCCGTTAGTTAGGCAATGTTCTAGTGCAATGGGCAACCTAAACAAAATTTTGGTGCGGCTACCAGCAATGAACTGACGTCTTATCAATACTTCCAGTAACTTCATGCGGTTAAAAAGAGAGCTAGGATCTGAGAGATCTGATAGCATTCTCCAGAAGCCACGTTATTGGAGAAAGTATAGTACTCAAGTACTCAAGAAAATTAAACTCTTGTTATGCGTGCGCCAAGCAGGACACCAACATGGCGGCCATAAAGTACGCAACACGTCCTGAACTTTTATACTTCACTTAAATTATAACCGTGAAACAATGGTGAAAATTACCAAAAATGCGCGTGGACAATCAACTCGGTACTGTATTTCAGCCAGAAAATAAATTCCATTCCATATACAGTATGACCACTGAACGAGGATTGAGTGACACTTGTGAAAATGCCAAACTATGAATGAAATGTGAAGTTTGAACAGAAAATGCATACCCCTGCAACTCGAACTAAGAGAGCGTATCGGAAACCCTATCTCCGGAACAAGAAGGTCAATATCGATCTCATGCAGGGGCGCATATCTGTATAACTTCTCTCTTACAGAATGTTAGTACCAGTGCTGTGGATAGGAATGAACCCTCTTTTTTCACCGGCTCCCCCTCTAGTTAGCCGGGCCCCATGATCATGATTATAGAGGCGGACAAAGCCTAGCTAGTGATAATCTTAGTTTTTTAGTGGATATATTGTAGTGTTTTTGGAATATCGAGTCATTCAGTGAAGATGCCGCACGCTCCATATTGGATGAGAATAACAAGATTCTCAACGATATTAATTGAAGTTTTAATCAATCTTAATTGGCGTAACACCCCCATTTTCTCCGGCGTTTCGTCAAGCAGTACTAGTGAATATTGGCCCAGCAAGAATAAATTCACCCTTAGAACTTTCTGGGATATTAAGGGAATATTAAACCTTCATAACTGTAAACGCGTTTACACAAGTTTAGCACAAACCCTTCGAACGATATGAATGAACTTTTAGTTCATAAAAGAGCAATGTCACGATATTTTAAGAACCCTCCGATCGTCACACTCTTCACGCCTTAATCCTGTCATATTCCACCTTAAGTCGTATGGGTCTCGAGCTTTTGCTGTTTCGTCGCCTGAACTCTGGAACAGGCTACCTCTTTTTTTCCGCTCATGTGACAATTTAAGTTCTTTTAAATCAAAACTCAAAACTTATCTTTTTAAAAAAACTTATTACTCTTAGCGATTTTTATTTTTTATTACTTTTAATGTACATTTTTATTTTTTAAGATTTATTCAGCTAATTTTAACGAATTTTTATCGATTTATAAAGCGCCTAGAACAGACCTGGATAGGCGCTATAAAAATGTTTTATTATTATTATTATTTTTCTGATTACTTCCGTATTGAGGTAAACCTCAAAATAACAGTTTTATAACATAGAAAAACAACAAAGTAATAAAAACGCAAAAATAATTAAGGATGGTTTGAACTGACGAATGTTAAGACGGATTACGACAACAAACTTGCAAAACTTGGCAATTTTTTTTAAGATGCGTTGTCCGTGTAGCTTTTTTAAGGTCAGAGTAAAAGTTATATATACCGTAAAATTCCGGTTATAAGCCCCCCCGGTTATAGGCCCATCTACTTGGAAAAAAAAAATACATCCGATTATAAGCCCTTCCGGATATAAGCCCCCCTCTGCCGGTCGACAGTACTAAACAGGACTAAATGTTGCTTTATTATGCGTTTTTAACTTAAAAACGTATTTCGATCAACACTCCCGTAGCTCGTTCCCAAACGTTTTTTCTATTCCGCGTATAAGCCCTCCCGGATATAAGCCCCTCCGCTTATAAACCCACTCAAAACCCCTTGCGAAGTTGTATAAGCCCAGGGCTTATAACCGGAATTTTACGGTATTTGTGATAACTTTGGTTTTACGACAACGACGAGAGAACCTTTCTATTCGTCAGTGAACCACAGTCGTTATCAACCACATAATTTAATAAAATTGTTGTTCAATTAAGATTTAATAAATAATATCCAGGAGTGCGCGAGTCACTTCCGACTTAGTCACAAAGCAAGTATAGTGAGTTCCCTCTAGTCTCGCTCCCACTCCCACCCCCCCCCCCTCCGGGGAATAAAAACACAACAGAGGAATGAAATTTTAGATACCACACCTCCCCTCACCCCCGCTGACTGACCTTCAGAAAACTTCATTCTGCTCCTCTCCAGTTCCCACAGTCGGATCTGATCGCTTATTGTCGGTGGTATGATTGGATTCTGGGAAGATAACAAAATGGAGATTTAGCTTTACAAGCACACTGATTAATACCGAGCCTGCAGAAACACGAACAGTATTTATTTAGTATGTATAACGTATGTTATATTTATGTATGTATGCACGTATCAATGTTAAGCCGCTGGGGGGGGGGGGGGGCATAGGTCGGGCATTTGAACTTAGCTGAGACTTTCTGTTCAAATGCCCAATCATAGGGCATTTGTGGATGTTCAAAAAGAGTCACTAAACTTCAATTAAATGTTGCAAGAAAGTCCATTAAAACGGTCAAAAGTCCCCACTACGGGCAAACAATTGCTGTCAAATTCCCTGCCTATGCCCCCCTCCCCTGCGGCTAAACATTGATAGGTGCATTACACAGTAGTAAAGAAATAACAGACCTTTTTTAGCATCTCAGGGTGTGCTCTGGTCCTCAAGAAATGAAGAATCTGCAACAAAAAACAATTGCAACTGTACGGTAAGCAGCAGTCTTATTGGATTATTCCTTTCACTTATTGTTCCTGTACTATGTCATTTTTAACAAATTGCTCCAATGCAAATATGAAAAAGAGTACAAAAAACAGCATGAGAGTTTGAGTTCTAAAATTTACAGCGCTCAAGACTCAAACTGCCGGCGCTACGGGATTTCCCTCCGCCGCAACCCTAGACCCTCGGCCAATGGGAGACTGGGGACGAAAGAGAAAAATTGTGAAGGGAGGGGAAGTAGAAGTAGGAGGAGTCTCCAGTTCCCCTTCAGTCACATTTCTGTTCTCTAGACTCCCATACGAGATGCCTGCGGAGAAGACTTCTACGGGACAGGCCGTAACTTTAGAACTCCTATAGGCCCTGTTTTTCCCTTGAACGTTTTAAAACAGATCTTATTACTTGTACATAGGAGATTATTTGATCTGTCTAACCTGTTCAGCAGATATTCCACTTGACAATGCCTGCAGAAAATAGAACAAGGAAAATTGCTTTTTTAAAATTTATTCGAGGTGCACTTCAGTGGATAGATCTAGTATGGAAAACATTACTTGCAGTGACGGAAGAGACCACGGGATGTACATGAACGGAAAAACGTGAAATTACTCTCACATGAAGTGTTTGCTTCCAATTCTGATGGCAAGTACTAAAACCCGAAACAACGAAACGAAACCACCGAAACGAAACTACCAAAACCGCCGAAACGACCGAAACGGCCGAAACGACCGAAACGAAACAAAATCACCGAAACAAGCAAAACTTCAAGATTTTCGCCACTTACCGTACTATACACTCCGTTTAGCCTACTAAACACTCCGGTTAGGCCACTATACACCCAGGTTAGCCTACTATACTCTCCTGTTAGTCTACTTTTCACTTAGGTTAGCCTACTATACACTCCGGTTAGCCCACTATACACCCAGGTTAGTCTACTATACTCTCCTGTTAGTCTACTACACACTTCAGTTAGCCTACTTTTCACTTAGGTTAGCCTACTATGCACTCCGGTTAGCCTGTTTACGGTTAGCTCTCACACTAATAATTGAAATGGCTTTTGCTTGTTTCGGTGATTTCGTTTCGTTTCGCCCGTTTCGGCGGTTTCGTTTCGGTCATTTCGGCGGTTGCGCTCGTTTCGGTCGTTCCGTTTCGTTGTTTCGGGTTTAAGTACATGCCAATTCTGATTGGTTAATAATTGTTATGATTGGTCAAAAGGGATTACTCTAGTTCTGGTTTTGCGACAGAAAACTGATCTTGACCAACGTTACTGGTGCTGTACTCTTGTTTTTTTTTTTTCTGCGTGTGACAAGTAAGAGCTTTACAGTTACTCGCCTTAATCACCGTCACTCTTGAAACGTTTCTAACATGATTACCTGCTGAACGCTATCCCTTGATAACACAGCCACGCAGAGATTAGGAAACCTGAAACAGACAAAAATGATCAAACTCTGCAATAGATAACAGAATCAGCAAGCATTTATTCCTCTCCAACAGACATCTCCACACGCAACAAAATGAACATCAGGTTACTATACACTAGAAGGATAATTTCCTGTAGAAGTTTTGATTAGGTACCTGCAAAGAATCTCCGAAAACAGTCCAATGAGGGCTACCTGCAAAGATGAGCCTTGTGGAGAAAACAAATAAACAACATGGTAAGGGAATACCGTAAAATTCCGGTTATAAGCCCTGGGCTTATACAACTTCATAAGGGTTTTTGGGTGGGCTTATACTGAAGTGGAGGGGCTTATATCCGGGAGGGCTTATAAGCAGAATAAAAATAACGTTCCGAAACGGGCCACGGGAGTGTTGATCGAAATGCGTTTTTTAGTTAAAAACGCATAATAAAGCAACATTTAGCCCTTTTCCGTACTCTCATCCGGCAGAGGGGGGCTTATATCCGGGGGGACTTATAATCGGATGTATTTTTTTGTTTCCAGGTAGATGGGCCTATAACTGGGGGGGGGGGGGGGGCTTATAACCGGAATTTTACGGTAATCAGTTTCCCGGTTTGGACCAGGACTGGATGTCGTTTTGTTATAATGACATGCATGGCCGGATAGTATAAAAAATATTCAGTAAGTTTTTTTTGTTGCTAAGGTCTGAAAAGTGGGGGGGGCGGGGGGGGGGGTAACAGTTTAATGCGCCACCCCAAAGCAAAAAGGAAGAAGTGAAAAGTGGTCAAAATCGTATACCTGGTAACAAACTTATTTGTAGGGGGAGAAGTAGGGGGCAATGTGGACCGGACGGGATGTCTTAAACACATCTCCCTATTCAAACATTCTATTATGTCTTTGAGTTTTGAGATGTATTCTCTTGATGTTCCTTCCACTTGGTATCTCAATCCCGTTGTTATTACTTACTTGTGTAAGCATAAAGACGGTAGTTGGTCTCAACAACTATAAATCCTTTCTCGTCTGTATTACTGATAGCTGTGTTCCCTGAAACAAATTACAACATTGACAGCATTATCACTCAATCTCGTCTTGAAAAACTGAAATGTTACTGTTTTTACTTTCCCAGTTGTGTACTGAAGAAAATGAATAATTCTTATTATCACCTATTCCCGCTGATGCCAGGTTGATTGCTAATCTTGTGGGGTAATACCTTCTTGATTTACGCTGAAAGATAACCGAGTTCTTGATTCAATAAGAGGTACCAAAACAAAAGCAGATTACTTTAAAAGTATCTACAAGAAAGCACAATGCATCAACAAATGTTGGCAGGCTAAAAAAACACTAGATGCCTGCTCAGTACCTTTCGTTGAAACACAAGACCAAACTCTCTCAGATGTTGAAGAAATTTTAACTGAGATTCACTCATTCCCTCTGTAGAATAGTCCTGCAAAAAAGATTTCAAGGTTCTCAGACAATCACATAATACATGTCTTTTTAAAGTTTCAATCGTCTTTGAAATGTACGGTTCAAAGTGAATGAATGCATGGCAAGAACCATTGATACATCAAGTTGTTTTTCATTTGTCGAATGTTCCCAGTACTTTTGTACCCAGGGCCGGGTTGTTCAAAGCATGATTAAGCTAATCCAGGATTAGCCTGAAATTTGATTTCAATTTTATATAATTTCGTAGAGGTTTTCTGTTAATATTTTCTGTCCCACAGTTTTGACATGGACCAATCTCAAACTTAACAAAATATTAGCTTTGGGAAACCCTTTAAAACAAGCGAAATTAAAATCTTGATCATCTTTTAATCCTGGGTTAGCGTTAATCGTCTTTCAAACAACACGGCCCAGAGGAGTAAACTTTAACCCAAGCCCCCCTGTATGGACTGAAGTCCTTAAGACTCTGGGCGGCAAAAACCTGGAATCAACTGCCAGACGGAATAAGAACAATTGCAACACTACAGGCCTTTCGCAATGCTGTGCGCAGCTAGACAGTTTCTCTTTATGAATTTAATTTAATACTTTTCCATTAATTGATTTTTAGTTCTGTATATATACACATTTTGTATTTATTTTCTCGGCATATTAGCATGTGTTTGCAAGTAGCCTTGTCAGCCCCCGTCAGCTTAGACTTTCAATAAAGTCCTTCGTTCTGAAAACTCGCGAGGTCGACTTGTGGCAAGTCTACCGTCAGCTCTGCGGATAAATAAACTTTATTGATTGTTTGATTGATTGTATGACACTAAAGCCCTCAAGAGTAAAGGTGAGAGGGGGTAGAAACATTTCAAGTTACCCAAGAGTATGATATTAACTGCTCTTGTGTGCAACTTTCATTCCCCTCCAAAGGCACACAGCACTGGTAGGCTCATTCTGATGTAATTCTGATCAGCCCTTCTCAGTTGCTCAGTTAACAACACTAAATGACAGGAAATTCACTGCCCACTACCATTGGCTGGAAGTATTCAGAGCACTTGCATGGGCATTCAAAGCTGCTACCTTAAGTGTCAAAGGAAATAACCACTGCAGATAAAAGGATATTTGATTGCATCTAAATCGCAAACTCCTTGCCCCCTGACAGGGTTTTCAAAACAAAACCCATCTGGAGTACATGTACTGACCTTGCCAAGAGTTGCAAAACTAATCTGAAACAGAAATGACAGGCACTCTACAAGATCCATGCCTCGACCCTATATAAGGAGGAAAAAGGACAGTAAATGAAGAAGTGTATGAAGATTGGGAGAAAGGTTTAAAGTAAGAAAAGGAAAGGAAAGAAAAGGAGGGAGAGAGGAAAGGAAATTTGAAGAAAGGAAGAAAAAATTCGATAACTTAAATGCTAAAGATTCAACAGCATTGATGAATGTTCAACGGCATTTGATTACTTGCAAACAATTTAGATTGGTAATTATCAATGACTAGTTCACTGTTTAGTCTGTAGCATTGATGCACTGACTCAGATGTTTTAAGGCCATATTATACGGTATTGTCTGAAAACATTTATGTATGATAAGAATCAAACTTGTGAGGTGAGTACCACAGTACAGTGCATGACAAAAACAAGGTACCTTATTACATGAAATTTTCACGACACGTTAATTTCGCGAATTTTGCGATTCTAAAAAAATTGCGAAATTAAAGTAACATGATGCGAAAATTAAGTGACTCGGATATGTCAGTAATGAACAAAGGATAACTCAAAAGTTTAATACCACTAAAGAAAGGCTCAAGAACAATAACTCATGCACGTACAAGCATGACCTACTTGTAGCCATTGTGAGAATGTTCTGTTGATGCTATAGCCGAGATTTAGTCTTGCCCTTGCGTTTTTGTTAATTTTGATGTTATTGCCCCTTTAATGAAGTCGTTTTATTAAAATTCAAAGGCATGTTAAATAATATTGCCAAGGAAATTTTAATTGTGGCTTACTCAAAAACACGAATTAAAGTGATTCAAAATACAAAATTTTCACAAAAACGCGAAATTTAAGTGTCGCGAAATATCCGCACTTTAAAATCGCGAAATTAATGTGTCACAAAAATTTCATGTAATAAGGTAGTACCTCAACTGTCTCCAGGTATTGCAGCATAAAATACCAAACTTGAGATGCTGTGTCCATGAGAAGAAACTGAAATCCAGCTGGGCTTATGATTGGTGAGTTGCCAGGTGTCTCACTGAAAAAGAATAACAATGAAATATAATGATGTATTATTAAAAACTAGCAATGGTATATTGCAATTTGTGAGTTTCAATTGGTTGACAGGCAATGGTATATGAGCTCATATACCACTGACCACAAAAAATTAATGGTAGCCGATACGTGTCAACGAAAACCGCTGGAGAGCTCAAATATTGCAATTCTTTGGGTGTTTTTAATAAATTAAACAATTATTCCACTCGCACTTGTTGGATATGAGATCATTATAGCCAACTCATATCCAACCCGCGCTTGTGGAATAGTTGTTAATTAAAACAATTATTATTATTGTGTGGTTCCAGAAAAAGTCCATTCTCCCCCCACAAAAGAGATTGAAAATTCCTGGGGGTTGAGTGGTCTCAGAGACCAAAAACTTTGAAGGAAATGTATGAAGCGTAATTGGAACTTTAAGAGTATTGGTAGGGTCTTAGGAAAAATCCCTTCCGTGGGGGAGGTATGGATAATTCTTTGAAATACACATATTAATAGTTCTGTGTAACACCATGTCATCACACTGTGTAACTAGCAATAGAATTCCAAATTTGTTTATTTAATACAAACCATTTCATGAGTCCTGATAAAACCAACACCTTAACAACATCTTGACTGACTGCTGCTCCTTCTTCAGTTGAAGTGCATCCAGTCATGAAATGAAGAACAGCCTGGTGGGTAATAAAAAAACAATGAAACATGTTACCTGTACATGGCATGCATTCAATGGGTCCATTGCCTCTCAGGGTCATTTGATGAAAACATTGCTATGAAAAAGATTATACCAGAGGGAGGGGGGAAGGGAATTCCATATTAATGGGAAGGGGAACATGCTCATCAGAAAATTTTAATTAAACCCAAACTGAAGGAGACCAATCTTGGCATGGCTTAAGCCTTTTTGAGCTCTAAAAGATACCACTTTTATTTTATGCCTGATCAGTTTATACTGCCAACACAGTATGGCAGTGTTTTTTCTTCACGAGACACCCTAAAAGAGACATCAACATCTAAAAAATTGGTGTTCTGTCCTAAACACAACACCCTTTTCTCTTTCACATTTACCCTCCCCCTGGTGTGAACGTACCTCCCATCTCTCCATGCTGTATTTGTCAAGGAATGGGATGTCTCTTGCATGCTTGTCCTTTTCAGGTTGATCACCAGATCCTATCCATGGATTTCCACTAGAAATGAACCACAAAATAGCAGGCTATGAATAAACTATCTAATGCGTTCAAATTGCCAGACTGCAATAATAATAAACTTTGATCCAATGAACTTACCCCCCACAGAGGGCAATCTTCAAATTGCTACGGAAAATTACATTCATCTCAAGTCTGTTTGGTATTCCACCACTTGACTCCTTCCATATCCTAAGGCCCTTAAGTCTGTTTAAAGATCCTATATAATGCCTGCCATGGGATTACAAAGGCAATTACTAATTAGTACTTCCGGTAGTTTCTGGAATTGTATAACCTGTCAATCAAGTAAATATACATGACTTTTTTTTTGTGCTTCTCTCAAAATGGCGAGCTCACTGTGTGAAGCTTAAACAGTGGCTTTCTATTGGTAACCAATGCATATTTTAAATGTGAGCTCATCAAAAGTGGTTAAATTAAGGCAATACATAAAAATATTCTGTGAGTTCCACAATAATGGTTACAGTCGAACCCCTATTAAGCGGCCACCCATTAAGCGGCCAACCCCTATTAAGCGGCCAGTTACTAAAGACCCGAAAATATTGTCAGTAAAATACTGTAAATATAACCCCTTTTAAGCGGCCACCCCTATTAAGCGGCCGCGGCCACCTTTCTGCCGCCCCGATGAGCGTTCTTCTATTGTTTTTACCTCTATTTAGCGGCCAATAAGAATGTAATATACGATATTTAAATTAATTTCCAACAATCTCAGACCGTGACGGCCGATAAAATCATTCAAACACAGGTTTATTGTCGTCTTCCTGTGATTCCGTTATTCCTTTTCCTTTTTGTATTGAAATAATGTTACCTTTTAAAAAGACCTTATGTTAATTTCTGACAAACCCCTATTAAGCGGCCAACCTCTATTAAGCGGCCAGTTGCCATTTCCCCGAGGGTGGCCGCTTAATAGGGGTTCAACTGTAGTTTATTTTTCATCAGGGTGGCCATTTTGGAGAGTTACTGTAACAATTACGCAAGCACATTAACTAACAAACTTGTAACTATAAAAGATTATTATTGTAAGTAAGAAAATGCTGTGACAAAATAATTATTTAGAAATAAATGTTTTAACATATATTATGATGGATTCTATTGTATCTTACTTTTGGTGTTCAGTTTTGACCCAAGCAGCTACCAAGGTTTCTGGAACAGGTTGCTCAGCAAACAAAGTTCTCATCACAAATTGTTTTGCAAGTTCTGGCAGCTCCCTGAGATTAAAATAGAGATTAATACAATTGTCATCTCTATTAATTTTTGACATATAAATTTGTATTTTAAATTTCACCATTGATTGAAAAGGGTCAGGGGAAAACGGCTGCTAGTGACTGTGCCAGAAATTGATAGCTACCTAGAAATTTCTGACTTCTATGTCAGCATGTTGACATAAGGAATTATACAATAACCAAGAGAATTCTTGCATGCTGATTGGTCAACAGTTATTGTCCATGAGAGTAGAGACCACAAAAAGTGAGGTCAGATCATGCCACACATGCATGCGGGCTAGAAATTTGTAAGTTTTGTCTATTGATAAATGAAAGCGAATTTCATCTTGTTTTGTTTACTTTGAATCAAGTATACAAGTCATTTGTTTTCGGAAATCAGGCTTGGACTTCTACTCACGACAGGTGATCTGTCAAATAAAAATTTACCAGGCTTTTGAAATTATTGTCTAACTGATAAGAATGGTGATAGTGAATCGGCAGCGAACTGTGGAAGTTCAGTGTACAAGTGCCAACAAGATTTTCAATCAGCAAAATCATCTTGCTCGCTTCTTGTGAGAGGCAAACACTTAACGAGAGACTAAAAGGTATTTGAAGTTGTAATTATTCTCTGAATTCTCATTTAGACCTGCCAACTTTTTCTGTGTCACAGGCGTGAGATTTTTATCCTGAGAGTGCTAGGATTTCCGGAGATGACACAACCATTACCAAAGATTCCCGAAGATGGCTGAAGTATTCTGAAGATGTTCCGAACATATCCCTAACACACTCCCAGGACGTGTTTTGCTTAACACGAGCACATTCTCAATGCTTTTCTTGTCAAAACTCTGAGATTTCGAGTCATTATAAACTCAGTTTACTTGGAGTTTTCGTTTCTCACATTGGTTTGAGTTCACATATTTTAGAAAATGTGCCATTTATGGCTGGCTTTATAACTCAAATTTTTGACTAGACGTGAGAAATTGGTTCGTAAGCATGAGTTGGCGTGAGATCGAAGTTTTCAACTCGCAGGTGTGAGAGTCACGCCTAAGGCGTGAGAGTTGGCAGGTATACTCATTTATCTTCTTTTGTATAATCATTGTCATTTTTCAATGTCGTGAATCTTTACACCCCCCCCCCCCCTGGCAAAGTTTCTTCCAATCATACAGGCATCACTTTTGATAAAGTACTTGTTTGAGTTTCTTGGTCTGTAAGAGTGTAGACCACACAAAATGTGGTTGATTTGTTAATTTTATTTGGAGCTGGTCATTATAAAAATTATGTTCAATGGTAATTAAGAGACTGATTGTATGTGCTAACCACATAATTTCCCAGTTTTAGGTGTAAGAACACCAGAAAATGTATCGTTTGTTGTACTGAATCACAGCACTTGTGGGCAAGATTTCTGATTATAACCTTAAACTTAATTATGCATACAGTCTTGTAACTCTGGTCCTATACTCTGGTTTTATAGTGGGAAACACTCACCTAATGGCTCGTGTTTCCCCCTACACTTCTTTCATGCTATTGCCGCTTCCTGTGTGCTTTACAACAGAACAGAGCACAGTCGAGGCTTCTTTATTTGTTTTATGATAAACAATTTACTATTTTCCAGACGGATTTCCTTTTCCTTTTAATTTTTGCTTCCAAAACGATTCAAAAGTGTCGTCAGCAAGCACACTTTATACTCTCATAAAGCACGCTCATTTCAACCAATCACAACGCTTGTTAGAATGTTTCAGATGAATTGATTGGCTAAGGAGACAACTGCTGTCAATCAAAAACTAAACTTGAGCTTCGCTTTCGGTTTCGAGTGAAGAGCGAATGATCCGTCGTTCACTTTTCAGTCAAAAACTAAGGATGTGAAAGCTATAAAGCTATAATTTTGTGCAATGAAATCTTGGCGAATTGGAACAATAAAAACGTGTACCGGTACTTTTCTAACATGACAAGTACGAAAGAAAGAGATCAAGACTTGCGGGTGAAACTTTCCACACTGCTGAGAGTTGAGTTTGCAATGAAGAACATGCAGTTGTGTTTACGGCAGCAAAAGGATTACCCGCACTGGCGACAAATGTTGGAAATATTGATCTGCTTCTAATGAGGGCATCAGAGCGCATGTAACAGCAAGCTTTTAACGGACAAAAAGGGTAAGCATCATGATTGTTGAGGTTTGCTTTGCTGAGAGACCTGAGATAACCAGAGATTGTCTTATGGAATGAGCCCACTTTCTATGTGAGTTTTCAACACTTTATTTGTACATGCTTACAAAAATAAAGTTTGTCCTGTTGTTGTTCTCTTTCGCTGTTACTTGTTCAGTGTAATGTCTACCTAATATGTGATTAATATAGCGCCGTTTATCGGAGCACTCGACAAGTTGAGGAACATTTGTATATTTTCGATACTTGAGCGCCACATTTTTATCGGCAGTTTGTTGGACCTTGGAATTACTTGTTATTTGGAATGCGTACAGTTTTATAAACAATACAGTTGTTTATTGTTGTTTATTGTAGACAAAAAGCTTGCTTTCGTTGCGTTTGTCAGTGTCTGGACCGTAGAAGACGTTTAATTTTGGTCAAATCCATCAAAATGCCGAAGCAAAAATCAGTCCTTGCGGATGATGGTGTGAGCTCTGGTGCTTTGTACTCTCATAAAGCACGCTCTTTTAACAAATCAGAGCGCGCGTTATATCGACTCTTTATTATAATTTTATTTATAGCTGCCTTTTATGTGTGGTGGATTATGCAGAAGAATTGTCATGCATAATTAACTGTGGTGTTATATGGAAATCTTTCTCAGTTAGGCAGGCAAGGGATATACTCCCTAGCCACTACACCAACCATGGCTGGCAGCCAAAAACCATTGATAGTTTTTAAACAATATATGGAGCAATACTTAACAATTATTCCGCAAGCGCGAGTTGGATATGACATGGTAGATAGCTGACGAGGCGCATAGCGCCTAGTACTGTAGGCTATAACGATCTCATATCCAACAAACGTGAGTGGAATAATTGTTTTATTAAAAACGCCCAAAGAATTGCAATATTTGAGCTCCCTAGCTGTTTTTGTTGACGCGTATCGGCTACCATATTTGTGGTGAATGGTATATATATGAGCTCATATACCATTGCCTGTTAACCAATCAAAACTCAGGAATTGCAATATATCATTGCTAGATTTAATAAACTAGTGGCAACCACAGGTTAGGAAGTGCAGGCCTTGATAGACTGAAGAGTCTTGTGCTTGCGAGGGGTTGTGGAAGGAGAGGAGGTACTCGAGCGAGCTTGCACGCTTTTGCAATTAGACCAGAAGCAGGATCCAAGCTAACATTTTTAAGCAAACACTAAAAGGCGGAGTTACAAATGGCTGAAGTTTTCAAGAACATTCCCACATGAATAAACATGATTTACAAAGGATTGTTTCAGTCTGAAGTATCAGAAGTATCAAAAAAATTGCAATTTCAATATATGTTCAACCGGTATAAAGTTTAGTTTTACAGTTACAAACACTCACTCACAAATGGTCATAAATATGCTAAAATCTTATGAAAGAAACGTCTTTTCCTTCTTGTAAAAACACGAAACACTTTCATCATACACTTTATGCTCTACTTTCCCAAAAATGAACATTTCTTGTTCAGTTGTTTTCATTTTCTCCGAGAAGCGAAACATATTCCAGACTGAAACTGTGCATGCAGAAACCTTCAGGTGCGGCTTTACAGTCTGCGACAGCGATTTTTTGCCTAGAGCTGACAATATTTTAATTTTGCTTGAGCCCCGAACACAAGCAAATAATCCTCTATTGTGTTACATAAACATAACAACAAGTTACGATCGTTTATCAAAATCTGAGAGGATTTTAATTCGAAGCAAAATTTGTGGTGCGCACGCGTGACACGCAATTCACTGGCCACTGTCAAGATTAGGGTTGCGGGCCTCTCTTGGGCCCGCAATAAATATAGATAGTGTTACACTTACCTACAAAGGAATGCTGCCTATAAACGGACCCTATGGAATGCTAATCGAGCTAACCAGAGTGCTAATTAGGCTAACCAAAGTGCTAGTTAGGCCCCCCGAGGGGGGTACTTCCCCAAAATTTCACATACGGGTATGTGCTGCCCAACAGGGTCATGATTTTGGGCCCTCTGTCTATCACAGGGTATCTATTCTAGAGACAATTTCTAGAACAGGGGTATGATATTTTGAACGCACCAAAAATTCAAATTATTAGCAGCCAAAACAGGGTCCAGTGTTAAAAAATTGAACTGTTTCTAGAACAGGGTATCATTTTAGATCCAAATTGTTTCTGAAACGGGGTGCTACTTTGGAGGCCAAGGGCACATACCCACTCAAAACATACCTGAGTACCCCCCCCCCCCCCCCCCCGGAATTAGGCTGAGTGAAGCGCAACAGTAGCCTAACCTGGTTACTATATATTTAAATAAATGGGGTCCTTATGAACCGTGTTGGAGTGCTAACCCCTTGTGAGGTCCACAGGAAATCAGACCATGACATGCATGCATGGTGGTCCATTCCACTCATGTCAGTCTCACTTCCTTTTATAATCCCAAACACGGCGTGTTGAAAAGACAAAACTTACCTAAAAACCGCTAAGCAAATTGCCGGATGATTATACAATCTATCCAAAATCCCAGATGGCAAACTTCCTAAATACTGGTGAAGATCTCTGCACTGCAAATGGCGAAAAAAAGACGACCCAGACAGATCGGCGGCCGCCATGTTTGTTGGTTTTCGAAGACTGGAACCTGGAACCGAGCGTTCTTTGGGACCATTCTGGCATACATCTCCGAGCCCCGCTGTTATGACGGAACCTGATCTGTCTTTTCTATCGTCGACAAAGATCACTTTATGCCGGGACTAAAATTTTCTTTTTATGTTCTTTGTTTAGCTCCTTGCACCGTTAATGCGTTTTTAAAGTGCACTACTATCGACTGCTAGGCTTGTGCAGTGTATGACGCCAGAAATGAGAGGTTTACGGCGATGCTGAACGCTTGACTGCGCGCACCCAAAATATTTTTGTTTACTTCACGCGAGTAATCTTGTTGTTTTTTGTTCCACCGAATCTGCTATGGGCTTTGGACTGCAGCTAAGGCTATTGCTATGGAAGAACTTCACTTTGAAGAAACGTGCTCCGGTGAGTATTTTCAAGACGACCATCGTAGGTTTTTCCCTTTTGTGGCCTGACTAGGAAAAGCGTGATACTGCAGTTTTATCGATTTCTTGAGGCCGTCGATCGACATTTCACAATCTTTTCTGCTCTTTTTTGCAGTTTACTGTTCTTATGGAAGTTCTTATACCACTGGTTTTGTTTCTTATTTTGATGGGCATTCGTTTTAGACGAGAACCGGACTTTGTTCCCGAAGGTATGACTGACATGTTGTGCAGCAATATATGTAATATTTTTTTTTGTATTTGGTAAGCGAAGCATTCTCTGTACAAAGCGAAGCATAAAGTAAGGCCAGCTTATATAATTACATGCTCTTAAAATCGCACGCTTAATAATCTAATACTGTTTTTTTGTGCCCTTACTATTTAACTGTAACTATAATTGCACTTGAAGTAGAACTAGACGTGGTGATTCAAGTATATTTTATATTTACATGTATTTATTTTGTTATACATGTTACATATTTTTTATGTATATTTTTTCTTATATTTTTTATATATTATTTATAGTTATTTCTGTTCCCGAATTTGTAGTACAGTATGTTGCCCAGTTTCTGGCCACTTTAGTTTGTAATCGCTATTACTTCTTGTTTATGCACGGAAAATTTCTCACCTTTTTACCAAAGACGGTTCATTTATAATTTACCTTTAAAATATACACAGATTGGCTGCCTTTCTCAATTATAAAAGTAGTATAACGTTGCCCAGTTTTCGGCCAGCTAGTCCAGTTTCCGGCTATCGATATAAAAGTACATTTTCCCTACAACTGCTTGACTTAAACCGACTTCTCAGACCCTTGGCTAACACAAAGTTCTAGTAAATTTTAGTATCAATTATTTGTCTATGCCCTCTCTACTACCGTTTTATGGAATAATCTATTAAATAGATTTAGCCAAGCCTAAAAGCGGAGGTCCACAGTAATTTACTTTGCCCTTCATTTTTCTGAATTTACTTAGGCCATCCCAATTAAATGTTTCGTTTCCCATCGCCCGACCGACCCATTTTTTTGAAAAGTAAAAAAAAAAAATATTCCAGATTCACTAGTCAATGAAGCAAGTACTTCAATTTACAAGAACACGATCTTGTTTTATTAACAACAGTTGGTATGATGTGAGGTCTTTGTCTTTAATTAACATCGATACTAGGTTATTAAAGACTATTTAGACATTTGATAAGGAATAAAGAACGAAAAGACCATGTTTTCGAGTTGACTTTGTAATCAGGCATTCGTACCTAGCAGCCCGGCCTTCTCTGGAACCCATCATTCTTTTTCTTTTTTTCTTTTTTTCCCCAACCGACCATTACACCACCAGACGGGGCGATGGGAAACTGTTTTGCACTGACCACAATAACAACAATCCATAGATTCCAACACAACACAAGTTGATAGGTTTAATATGTTCGAATACCTAAAAAAGGGATACACAAAGTGATGCTGAAAAAGCTGAAGGACCTAAACTTGGCTAAAGCGACTACGAACTGAATTATAAACAAGGTAAAACGACGGCAAAAGTACTCACTATGGATCCTGAGATAGTCAGTGCAAAGGAATACGTAAAAACAGCGTTCAGTCTTTGTCCTTACAGCGTTCAATAGCGAATATCTAGCTTTCTTAGCCTACATTTTTACATGCGTACTGCCAAGATGGCGGCCTTCGAAATCTAAGCTAACAAAACAATGTCACGTGACTTGTAGGTTCTGGTCCCAGTCTAGACCGAGCGCTCGAGGCGCGAAACAGAAACGAAACATTTTATTGGGATGGTCTTACCATAGACATAAAAATATGGCACTTGAGCCCACAATTCAATAGAAAAGTTATTTTCCAGTCAGCGGTCAACTTTGAAAAAACACATGACACCGATTAGTTAAACACCTGAGCCTGCGATATGGTCACGTGATACTGGTCAGCGGAAATCTTGTATTGACAGCTGTCAATTGACCATAACATGGATGCCCAGTACCAAAAAGTCTATTTTCTGAAGTGGGCCACATATATATGGATGCACGCACCTGCGAGCCATGCCGCTAGCCGTGATGACCATGAAAACTCAAGTCCATGGTTTTCCTATTATGTTCCTATTTCTGTCTGAAAGCTTTTGAGGACAAAAACTAAAAATCCTTACACACTGTGCACAGTACTGCATGTTTTCTAATTATTTGGAAATAACTCGATGCGAAAAAATTCAAATTGCCTCCAAAATTTGGGTATAAGATCATGTGGCAGTCCAATGAACTGAATTGTTCGAGTCAATATTATCATTCCCCTTTATCCCAATCTTTGGAGGTACGAATATATTGGCAAGAATTGTGAGCCTCCCACAAAGTAGAATAGCCCATAAGAAAGTTAACAATAAACATAATTCACTTGATACTGGTATCTTAAAAACATATAGAGACCACCATCTAATATATGGGAAATTATACCTGCCCAATAAATTGTTGTTACAAACCTATAAATAAATGTCTTAATGTGTTGCCTTTCTTTTAACACAGAGGTATTTCCAGTGCGTGCTCTGCCATCATCAGGAATTATCCCTCTGCTTCAGCAGTTTTGTAATAACAAAGATAAAGATGAGCATGGATTTCCAGTACATCCAAATGCAAGGTATTTTTCTTTGGTTGGTTCTTGTGTTGTGTTCTTGAAAAAGACACTAAATATTTTTGTTACCTCATAGCATGTTACTGGACCTACAATTTTGGACCAAACTTGTTAAGACAAAATAGCATAGAGAAAGTCTGACCAAGTGGCTAGGCCTTTGGCTTGTAATCCAATCTGACAGGTCCCAGGCTCAAATCTTGTTCCTTACGACTGGATGGATTTGTGTTTGGTGGTCCCAAAACCAACCCTTCCTTCTTTTGTATTTAGCCAACTGGTCTGCCTCCTATCAGTTGGAATTTTTAAGCAAGTTTCTGTTTAATAAATAAATATTATTTACAAAATGCAACATGTACCTGAATTCACAATGAAATTGACAGCCTTTGAAACATTATTATACCATCAATATTATTGTAAAATATTTAATTATGAACTTGATGCCCTCTCCCCCACGCTATAATGATTTACTCAGGGCTGTCATTGAGTTTTTAACAAACTGTTGCGGTACTTCAAGTAATCACCCATTTCACTCTGTACGCAAGTGTAACATAACACCAATCAACATTTAAAGAAGGTTTTTTAAGCCGATCTGTTTTTCTTTAAATGTCTTTCTCACCTTCTTTAAATGTCTTCTACCGATCGCACTACTGGTTCCAGTATTTTCAGTAATACCAATCAACATCTTCACCCATAACATTGCCGTAACGGGTATAATGGGTTCTGTCTCTTAATGGCAGCCCTGTTACTTAATATGAATAATATATTCTTTCAGTATTGGTGCCGTTCTGGACCATATTGCAGACATTCTATCATCACCTGGTCTGTCTACTGCTGATGACTTAAAAACACTGCCAGAGGACTATAGAGACTATCAGAAGAACTTCAAGAATATGGTTTCACATGCTCAGAATGTTGACAGTAAGTCTGTTTGTAAATATCTGACTGTGCAGCACATCTGTTAGGGGTAATGAATGGCCTTCAAAAAATGTGTGTCTTGTAGAAACAATTTTGGCCAAATTTTGGGGGTCTCGTCATCTTGAATTTTTCTGGGACACCTTCTCAGAGTCTCGATTTCTTTTTCAATGCCAAACTGGCAGCCATTAATCTTTGTTCATTATCTCAAAGAATCTCTAAAACAACATTAACTCATCGCCTATAAATAAGCTTGGAGAAGGTGCTTATGATAGTGGGTGGTGGTTCCACAGCGATACAAACAGGCTCAAGCAGGGCACACAGGTATCCATGGCAACTCTGAGAGGGGCAACCACCCAACAGACACCATCACAAGTCTGACCAAGTCAGTGGAAGTACTTACCAACCCTACCCCGGTATCAGGACCATGGATAGACCATGGTCAACCATGTTTTGAACATGGTTATTCATGGTTGGTGACCATGGTAAACCATGGTCTGTCAATGGTCTGACCATGGTTTGACCATGGTCGACCATGAACGTTAAATTGCACAAGGCTGACCATGGTCAACCATGGTCAAATTGACTGTGAAACTAACAAGGTCAAACATGTTTGACCATGGTCTAAAACCATGTTTGACCATGGTCAACCACGGTAGCAAAATGACACACCATAACATGAAATAACATGGTACACCATGAAAAAACATGGTCAACCATGTCCATTCTTTCATACAGACCATGAAAAAACATGGTCAACCATGTTCTCTATTTATCCCTTGCATGATTTTACAAACGTTCTGTTGCTTAATTATAACAGATGAAAAAAATATATATATATAATGCATATAAGGAGCCCAATTAGTTTACATTTGTAGACATAAAAACATAACAGCCATTAACAACAGCTTGAAACAAAGTTTTATTGGGCTAACACTATTTTCTTGTATACACTTTCATTAAATACCTATGTGCATTCAGAAACAATGCCTTAACGCAGATGCCTTTCTTTGGCATATAAACTAATAAAATATTACTTCAAAACTTGAGGCTTATGGTTTCTGACTCAGACAAGAAAAGGCAGACTTAGCTGGTGGCTGTCTTCTGATAAGATGCATGATAAAGTTAAGTTCTTTCTAGTTTGTCCAGTTTGGAAGTTTTCCTTGCTACACTTTAGCCTGTAAAAATAAATCAAATGCATGCCCCAATTAACTCTTAATTTGTATTTAAGTAGCTATAATGATTTGGTATTCTCATTACTAGAGCACACGAACTTTGTTAGATCTTGTAAACCTTTAAGATCAGATAGCACTAATGCCTTGGGAAATTTACAGTGTAAAATCCACAATCCACAACAGTGTAAAAATTTACACCCTGATGAAGCCTGTAAGCAGCTGTAAGCTAGTTGGGGAATTTTAATTCGGTATTCAAATTACTCCTTAACGAAATTATAAGCGGGAATTTTTGTAACGGACGTCACACAGGCACAGCCGAAATAATTTCACCAAGCATATCCAACGGCTACAATGCAGTTCGTGCAAATAGTGTTATGATTCTTTAAATGACAAGCCTCTAGTTCTGTGAAAGCCCATCTGGTTTTATCAGGGAAATACAAGCTTATTTGTACTCACCGAACCGCTCAAGTTGTAAATGACTGCTCAACTGCCATAGTGCTATGACACCGCAGAAATTAACAAGGCCATTGATCAGCTCCAAGAATCACCAGCTAACTACACTATTTGCCTTTCGTTTAACAAAGCACAATCTGTTCTTTATAATAACTGTACAAAGCGAAACACATACTGACTGTACAGTTTAGAATAAAAAACGTTCTCACATGCGACCAACGATCACAAGACTATTCAAATCCTCAGCGCCAAAAGGAGAATGAAATAATGATAAACATGACATCACGTGGGATAGTTTGCGTAACGTGATTGGTTTCTCAACAGCATTCCGCTGGAAAGTTGAACTGCGGTCTCAACAATAATGGCGGCACGGCTGAAAGCAGCTCGAAGAGTCGTTCGAAGAATCTTGCTCTTTGCGATCTCATTGTGGTGAAATTGTCAAGGTTTATAAAGGAATAAACGGTGAGAATGAAACACATATCAGGTTGTCAGTTTATTTGCCAAGGTTTTCGACAGTTTTAAGGGTGGAAAATCTTTCTTCATTCACGATGCTGGAGACATATTGATGTGAACGGAAAGTGGACTCTGCGGCATAAATTCTTTATCTAAGCTCGGTATGCAATGCTTTTGTTGTTTAGTAATGTTCATTTTTTTTAATTTTTAGTATTTGAGGTTGGATTTAGCAAAAATTGACAGAAATTCAAGGCTTATAATTGAACTATCCTAGAAAACGCATTAATTCCTTAGAATTTCCAGAAAGCTAAAAAATTATTTTGCATTTAAGGGAATTGGTAGAAAAATAGTTCACAGTCAGCCAAATGTTAAAGACATTGAAATGCATTATAATTATTATTTTTAATTACCAGCTTGGCCATGGTCAAAAATGGCATTCCATGGTCTTTAAAAAGAAATTAAGAAGTCACTCCTATAAGTAATGTAATTATTCTTTTAGCAAGTCGAAGCCACCGATTAGAGAATTCTTGGACCTGTATCTGATGAAATCGTACATTTATTTTGTTAGGTTAATGATTTGTCTTGTGGACTTTCTAGGACATGGTTTTCCATGGTAGTACATGGTGTGTAGGCATTTTTCGGCCAGTGCTTTATAAAAGTTAACAGTTACAAGCTAAAAGTTATGAATATGAGTTTTAATCATTTATAAAACACCTTAGGCACCCTTATCAAAACAAGGATTTTTAATATTAACAATTATATTACCTGACCATGGTTGACCGTGAACCATGGTCAGTGGCCAAAGTGGACCATGGTCAGACACCATGGTCATAGCATAGTCAACCATGGTCAACCATGGTTGACTATGAAAAACCATGGTACCATGGTCAACCTGACGCCGGGGTAATACTTACCAAATCCACCAATGAGGGAGGGAAGGAAAGGGAGAAAACAACAACTCACATACATTTTGGAGTTAGAAACGAAATACACAACCACACGCAGCTGGAACACACGATACGTGCTAAACAGGAAACCCCGTATGTGACATCATAGCGCATGGTCTATTGAATGGTGCTGGCCAGCATTGGCTCGACTTTAACTTAGCCTAAATTACATTCAGCCACGTTTAATGTATGTTGTAAAAAATAAGAGAATTCAAAGTTATTTTGTCCCTATAAAATCATGCTTACTGAAAGCCACAAGAATGCCATGTGCAACTGGGAGATGTTGGTCAAAACTACATGGCTATAGGTGTCTTCCTCCCAGTGTAACCTGAGCACACTTGGTTGTGGTCTAAATAGATCACTTTCAATTGATATTTCAAGATAAATTTATAACTGCACAGTTTTCTGATGGTTAAATTTGATCTCCTGGTAGACTTCACAATAAGGGAAATACTGTCCGATCCCAGTGAAGTTCAACAGTTTATGCAGAACTTGTCCATCCCTCCATCAGTCGCAGAGGGGTTACTAAACACAACAGTAAATACAAAAGAGGTGAGTTGTATGGTTAAAGGAATCTAAAAATAATGTTTATTATGTATTTATTTAGTACATGTTGTACCCTTTCTTATTTCTTATTTGTCAATTTAGAATTGCTTACTACCGGTACATGTTTTGCTCAAATACAGTTGAACCCTGGTAACTCGAACTCTGAAGGGAAACGAAAAACAGTTCAAGATAGCGGGGTTTTCAAGTTAGCCAAGTAAAAATGACTGAAAGTGGGTCCAAGGGAAATGGAAGTTAGTTTGAGTTAGCGAGGTTCAAGTTATCCGAGTTTGAGTTAACAGGGTTCTACTGTCTTTTATGTTGAAGATAAAAATGGGTATGCAGCAGAATATTTTTTCTCAAGCCATTCCAGAATGTGTAAATACATTTTTGTTGGTATCATTTCCACTTTACAGCTTGCAAAATATCTCAGTGCCCACAGAAAAGATCTCTTAAAACAACCTTTGTGGCCAGGAAACCAGTCAATGCATGGCGGCAGTGGATTTCCACCTCTAAGCTCTGCACCTGGACGAGCTGACCTTCTTGGTCTCTTGCTGTTTGGTACCATGAGTAATCTGATGGGTTCTGCACCCAGGGCACCTTCACCTCCTGATGCACCTGCACAGGTTTGTTTATATAACAACTTTTTTAATTGGTAATTCTCGTCTTGGTGGAAGAGGGGATGGGTCTCCTGTATGCATGTACATGTGTTTAGGATAAACAGATACTACGATTTCCAGTTGAGTGAGACGCGAACAAAGTTTGGTGACGAAGTTTCAACATAACAACGGCATTGTTGTCAAGGGCAAACTTCTCTGTTTCCATTGGTAACTTGTCGTTACAGGTACTGACCGCCAAAGTTCTTTTATACAAGGAGGACCTCTCGGGAAACAGGGCAATTTTTTGATTGGCTAATTTCGATCCAAGATGGCGTCAGTTTTAATTGAGCAATTTTTTGATTGGCTAATATTTTGAAATTTCGATCCGAAATGGTGTTAGCTTTTGTCAGGTTTACGAAACGCTAAATGTTCTTAATTTCAGTTCGCGAATTATTTATTTTGCACTTGAGAAAGATATATTATTTAAAGCTGAAGGAATTCTTAAAGTGCTACTATGACCAAAATTTTTGTTTTTCTTTTCGTCTTTTTCTAAAGTAAATTTGTTCAATAAGTCTATATTTAACTAGCGTGCTAGAATTTAGAACGTTGCGAGCAATATACCGTATTTACCCGTGTATTAGTCGATCCCGTGTATAAGTCGACCCCCTAATTTTGAGGCCAGAAACTAAGTTTTTTTTCATTTCTGGGTAAGAATTTTCTTGGAAAATGAACCTTGTGTTTCTTAAAATTTCCTTTCAGGTAGAGATACTTGATGAAAAAATCACAGCAAGTTTCAATGTTATGTTTATTATCGCGCTTACTCAAGCGTTTTAACAACACGTGTTAATGCAGGCATTTTGTCCATAATTCTTGAAACAGGCTTATAAAATCAAACACATTAATTTAAATCAAACCTTTCTAATTGTGGAGAGATAGCAGCGGCTTTAGAAGACAAGAAAAACACCAAAGAACATCAGAAATCTTTCGAATCGACTCAATAAACAGTGCTTCCTTGGGGAACTTGGTAACCAAGCTACCTCGGTGAGGTACTGGTAACTGATAACTACACGTGCTTGCATCATGCCAGGTTACTAAGTAACGAAGTTCGAAGCGAGAAAGATCATGCATGAAGATGTTTTTCTCGAGTGGATTTACCAGCTTTATTGGTAAATCAAAGATCTCTTCGAGATATCGACTTTTTTTGCATGAAGTTAGTATGAGTAGAAGGTTTATCCTGGGCATTGTTGTTCGAACATATCATGGAAGAATTCAAACGTCTTTCAGTTCAAGCGTTTTTTTTATTTTCGCGGAGTAAATGCTGTACTTGTCAGTCGCGACGGCTGGGTGCTTTGCGACTCATATACTTTGGCTTGGTTAAAAAAGGTAAACTTTGACGTTTGCCTTTAACATGTTTAATCGAAATAGTTGTTTCCTTTCGAGTTAGAAAGATTTCTACTCGGCTTAATGCAGAAAAATAACGCCTGATCGCAGGAAAGGTTACGCACGACAGAGTTACCTTTTGTCTCGTCACGCAATCTTAACCCCACATTGAGAGTTAAATTTTCGTTTGGATATTACCAAAAGCCGCTTCTCCTCGTTATTCTTTACCTTACGGCTACACATCCCATTTCTAACGACTACATTTCCAGCAAAACAGTTGCTGTTTATTTTTCTAATGGCGATGTATTAACTTCTGAACGGAAGAAACGTTTAACGTTTACTGCTTCCACCGGAAGTAATTTCACAACAGGCTACAAAACCGACACTTAAAAGAAGACCACCAGCTGCAAGTCTACAATGTACAAGACCAGTTTTCTGTTTTAAAGAAATGCCGCACGAAGTTGGACTGTTTAATTACTAGTAATTATTAGAAACATAAAGCCGAAACTTAACACGCAATCAGATTCTGTGCGTGCTAAACTGTTTATAAATCTTAATATGCTAATATATTATCACACCCTAGATCACTATATAAGCCTGAACTCCGTATTATAATTTTAACTTGATAATGATGACATGGCGTCATCGAAACGTTGTTCTATTTTCCTATCGCTTATTTTTCTTCTCAAATGTTTCACAAAACATTTTGTTATTCGAAAGCTACAAAAACACTTATAAATATCACTTAACACATTTAATGATGTTGCAATTAGCGAAGCGCACTAATGACGTCACAGAATTTGACCCCCCGTGTGAGTCAAAATTCGGACAAACAAACCGCTCTGTAAGAGCAATGTATGGTTGGCGGGCACTTTGGAGGCATATTTAGCGATTGTTTCACAAAACCATGGCCAGATTGGCTCGGACTTCGGAAAGCCTTACCTGTGCAACGTAGAAAGCTCAAACCGTGGTTTGAAACAAAAGGTTTGTCAAACAGAGCGATTATTCTGATTATTCAATAAATGTGTAAAATGTTTTACTCTCAGTTATTGAATGGATTATAAAGGCCCGATTTGCTGCCGGGATTTGCTGAAAGAAAACATTTATTTTTATGAGAAATGCAAAGCGTTTACACTGTTCTTAGCATAATATTTTCGCCCTCTATCTATCATGTGTCGAAACAGATCGGATGGCCGGCGATCAGTGCCGTCAAATTCGGGAAGAATTCTGAACTTCTTGCAACCGACGATCTTTCCGGTGCCTAAATGAAGCAAACATACAAGTGCTATCCTTCGCAATTATATAATTCGATAGTAATTCGCTATCCGCCGCTTAAATTTCTCGGCAGCCTGAATAATTTTGCAGTGGAAATCAAGGTGTCATTACCGGATCTTCGACTAATAAATTCAATTTTGGGCCATTTTTTGGATACTTCAATCTGTTTTTTACTTACTAAAGCAAAAATGTTTGAAATCTATCATTTTTCGAGCCTTTCGAGAATCTCGGCCTCAAATTGTGCCTTTCTCGCCCTTTTTTTCTTGTCAAGAATGCGTCCCCTCCATGCAAAGCCTTTGCCAAAACTAAAATTGTTGTCCGACTCACGACTCACTGTGGTGAAATCTATTTTTAGTAATAGTGCGCTTTGCTAGATGATGTTGCAATTCTAAATTGTGCAACTCAGCAGAAATAATCAATTGCCGAAATGAGTTCCTTTTGGTTAACTATTAGCAACGTTTTAGTGTGTTCGTGCGGGTAATGTTTGACCTCCTGACCTCTTTCAGTGCTTTGGCTAAATTAAAGGCACGGCGCCGCACAGTAAAATCTTTAGAAAAGCAGTCACTTGAGAAACACACAAGTCGTGTTTGCGTTAGTCACGGAGTGAACGTGACATGAATTTCCTTTACCACGTCATCTTTTGCTTATTAAAACCACATGCCTAGCCGGAAAAATGCCTGCTTAGCATGCAAATATTTATTTTGTTCCGAATGTTCAATAAAATAACCCAAACCAGTTCATTTAAAAGAAAGCCAAATCAAGCCAAAATAAAGAGTAGACTATAAAGGCTATCCCATTGTGTTTCTCCGTTTAGCGTCTTCCGACAAGCTTTTGGTAATTCCCCTGACGCGATGACGTGTATCCCGTGCTTTGACACATTCTTGCTGAGCTTGCAACTTACGTTTCGATAACGTTTCGATTCTCAAAATACCGTAAACTCAAAACAAAAATTGGGATATCCAGAAAATAAGTCGTTGTTTTGCAATATTTAACACGTTCCGGGTAAATTGTACGACTTGTACTCGCTCCGAGCCAAACGCTTGAGTAACACAACAATAAATATTTCACACAAACAGAGCGCAGAGTTTTCAAACTGAAACTAGGTGAATGATTATTTATAGCTACAAGCGAGAGATCGCGTGACATGGGTCTGACGTAGTGGTAGTTTTAAATAGCTTGGACATGTCCAAGCGGTCTTTGTTTTCGCTATGTGATTTTAGGTTAAATTAATATTAGCCCCTAAAGACTTGTACTAGTAAAAATTGCGTTCTTAATCGTTTTAAACTTCGCAGCCCTCGAGCGCTGAACCCCTTACATTCTTAATTGGTTATGTGACGTAAGATTTGGGCTACTCACGTTTTTTATTCTTATATAATGTTTGTAAATTTGACAAGTCACGTTTTTTCTACAAGAACGGAAGTGCTGAAGCACAGCTATAGAGTGACACTTTACAAGTCACGCGCTTTGATCACCCACAGCGGAAAGTATTCCCTTGAGAAATTAAAACAGTCCCTTGAGAGTTAACAAGAATGCAATCCCTTCCGGTTCAGATTTTGGCCCAGGTAAACGCTATTCTACTTTTTTTGCTTGTAAACAAGCAAAAAAAGTCGAAAAAATGACAGCTCTTTATTCAAATCCTGTGCCAGTGAGTCTCTACAACATTCAGGTTTATATTAAGTGATAAACTGTAATGACTTTCAACTTGAACTGCCAATTTAACGACACAGATAGCAAAGCGATAGGACATCGTAACTGTACTGTTGTTCATTTGATGTTTGTGAACATATTAAAACAATTGTTATGCTAATTATGCAGAATTTATTTAACTGGTACTTGGGTCGAAAATTTTGACCCGTGTATAAGTCGAGGGCGATTTTTTGGACCGATTTTTAGGTTAAAAAAGGTCGACTTATACACGGGTAAATACGGTAAGCCTTGAAATAGCTTGCCGAAAATCGTGGAAAACGCGTCCGCCATTACTCGAACGTCTAAAGTGAGCCAGCGACTGTACTGAAAAGCGGATTTACGCATGAGTTGGTCCGTGACGTCATATGCGCATCGTCGCTTCGAGCTTTGAGTGTTCCAAGAGAGAACATACTGAGAATTAACAGGGTTATAAAAGATATTTCTTCGACAAATTCTTCGTCTAGTTTGCCCGGTGGCGAAACCCAAGAGAGCCGCAACGAAGAGACATTGCAATTTAGCGGTATCGTTTCTTATAATGAGAATTTAAAGCCGTTTGACGTCGGTCTAAAGGGCAATGTTTGTATGCAACTACTTCAATATTTATATTTCATTCGATGAGGTTGTATGCCTACAACGAAGCTGCCGTCTTCTTGTCCAATCGAAGCACCGATCGAAGAAGCCTCGAAGAACGAAGAGGAACAGCGATTCATGGACTACATACCGTCATACGTTTGAATACATGGTATGATGAGAACGACGTTGAATAGTTAGGATAAAATGTCTGCAATGTTTGAATTAATAGAGAGCTCTGCATATATATACATGTAGGTTGCTATTGCCGTTTGCGAAGGATTGAAATGATCTTTACTGTTGTTTTCATTCTTGTAATCTATCATACACGCTATGGGCATAAAATCTATCTCAGCTGTTTATTCCGAAAAAAGCTTTATAAACATGAAATAATGTAAAATTTATACAGAAAAATTAAAGTCAACAAGATGGTGCAGGTGATCAATGGATTTAGCTCCTTGAGTTTTATACAGTTTTACCTTCCTTGACTACAATACAGGTAATAAACCTTTTTAAAACTAAGTGTTTTAATGGGTAATAACACTTCAGACATCTAGCTTCAGCCAGCATTCAGTATTCCTGTTTCTTAAAATAAGAAAACCATTTGAATGCTGTATAGAGTCCTTCACTCTATTTACTGATAATGTTATGAAACTGTCCCACAAGTAGCAGCAAAACTGGGTAGGAGTAGTTTTTCTTATTCATTTCACCCATTTGTTTTCCTCTTGGCCCCGTGATTTTTTGATGATAAAAATAACTGAAACAATATATGCACAACATGGGAACAAGTAAAATAATATTAAGGGTATAAAGTTTTAAGTTCATAAACGGGAACACCTGGACCTCAAACAAACACTGGGACCTTGATCAAACGTTTCCAGTTTTGAACCGGCATTTAAATGAAGCCTGCGGTGAGTCGGGGTCTGGCATCTACTCAAGAAAATATTTTTTTATGGTATCATATGCAATATGACAGTGGCTCTTTCTAGAGAATATCACTGGCAGTACATTGTGCATCTGCAGTATGTGTATGTAATTGAGAGTTCAATTTTGGGACTAATCTTGTGTCAACTTAACGTGACTGTAAAGAAGCCAGCTCCGTGTACCACCCTAAATAAATTGCTCCCTTGATGCAAAAAGGCAAAGTCTGCATGCAAGCCTGCTTGCCCATCAGGCCAAAGCATATCTTGGTTTAAGTAGGATTAAGCAACCTGGATGAGATGGAAGTACAATTGCATCACAGGTTTAACCTCCCCACTCCCCCCACATACATGTAATGACACTGGTCTGGGCTCACACCTGAACAGCTTGGTTCAGAGTCTTGCGCACTGACCATTAGGTCACCGCACCTAAATCAAAACAACTACCCCATTGCTATGCAACATTTTTTATTTATGGTACAGGTTTGACTGTATTTGTTGTCGGCTTCGCAGTTCGTGTATACTCTTTAAATAAATACATATATAATGGTTGCAAGGGTCCTGTGTGACCTCAAAATTGCCCCCTTGTTACAAAAAAGGCAAGGTCTGCATGCAAGTCTAGTTGCCCACCAAGCAACTAGACTTGCATGCCCTCGTCACACCATCAATTTGCCAGTTCCCATTCCACACTCGGAGAGGAGGCACCATGAGAGTAGTCTTGCCCAAGAACACAGCACAATGACACCAGTAAGAGTCCACACCTGAACCGCTTGATCCAGAGTCCGACAACTTACACTTAGGCCACCTCACCTCAATCATGAATACAACATTTTTATTTATGGTACAGATTTGACTGTACTTGTGTTAGAAATTATGATGGATCAGCAGCTCAGGGGTTCTCTGGCACATTCACATGATTTATTGTTGGCTACTACATTCTCAACTTATGAACAAAAAGAGCATGCCAAAAAATAAATATATTGCAAACTTAAAATAAAGAGTAGCTAGGATTTCAACGGTGCTCTGTTGCACACAGCATGAGTGATTGGCACAGGTCATAATTATAGCTCATGGCCCCTGTTGTACTTAAATATAATAAAGATATACTGAGTATATCCGGATAGCATGTATGTTTTTGAGACTGGCTAACACTGTTCTATCCTGAGATTACTTCTCAAAAAATGTTTATGAATACTATAAGTGCACAATGAAGTACAGTCCTACTGTAGTGTTTTATATTGCATGGCAGAAATAAACAAGTGACCAACACTGAAGACGTGCTGGTGAGTTTATTTGTACAATAGAGGATATAATTCAGGAACACACAGGCCGATTTGCCCAAAAATTACCTTTTTGACATGAAGTATTTACAATAAATTTAAAAATGACATCTTCTAGAACACGAGAGCTTGAGCAACAGAAGTAAATTACGCCACTCACCCAATGTTTTGCTTCTAAAAAGGAGCGAATACAGTAAACTCACTGTAGATAATTCGAAGCGTTCTATTCTATTCACTTCCCTTGGATAGTTGAAGAAGTTAACCTCACAAAGGTTGCAGGGAGAAATATCTATAAAGCATTTCCAAGAGTACAAGTTTCCCTCAAAGTTATCAGACGATCTATTATTCATCTTGCGTGGTTCGGGCGAGTTAAAAATTCCGCCTCTTGAAATGTTTTCTGCCACTATGTTGTGCAAAAGTGACCTGGAGATGCCCTGAAGTATGTTGCAAAACCTTTGCGCAGTAGATACGGCTTCTACATCACTACAGATTAAAAAGAAAACCAATGTTTTTCCAGATCGGTCACTCCAGCCTTCGAAGAAGCCATTTTGTTGATGCGCATATGACGTCAGCATGCTCTCGCCCCAACTAGTTCCAGATCTCTATTTGGTCCTCGGACATTTTTGAATCTAGTAATGGCGGCAAGCCAAAGCCGAAGTTTACGCGTGAAATAAGTGGTCTTCCAATTCGAATTTCAACTTAAAATTTGGCAAGGTTACTATTTAATGTAAGTACTTTCAAAAACCGAAGAGAAAAGGGAAGGTAAAATTTTGATCATAGTACCACTTTAAAGCTGCTAGAAAATCCCTGGAGTTGGAAAACGATAAAATTTCAGTTAAACAGTAACTCTAACGAGGAAGGTAAAGTGACGCACGTTAAACATAACATCAACTCTCAACACAGATCTGTTACCGTCGATATAAAACAGCTAAGGCATAATATATTTCGTTATTTGTTTCTTTTATCGTTGTCTCTGTGTATATATTTTTTATTTGAAAGCGTAATAAAGTGTTGCTGACAATATTTATTTAAGCATCGAGATTGTCGAGCAAGGCAGTTACAAAAACAAATTTGTTACCAATGGTAACAGAGAAGTTTGCCCTTGACAACAATGCCGTTGTTATGTTGAAACTTTGTCACCAAACTTTGTTCGCGTCTCACTCAACTGGAAATCGTAGTACATGTATGTGTCACTCTTAGTCAGAGAGTTGGTATCCTTTGGCATTTAACAGTTTTCAAATTCTGTAGCATTTTATTGCTGTTTTACATGGGAACTGTAACACTATGCTATCCTGGTTTCTGTAGCATGAAGCGACTAGGAGTATTTCTTCTCCCCCCTGGATCTGAGCGCTTCAAGCTGCGACCATTTTGGTCGCCATGGCGAGTGAAAAGAAAATTTGGCGACTAAATTTTCCAAACAGGTCGCCAATTTGGCGACCAGTGCAGTGTAAAGGGCTGGCTAGGCATCATTTGTTTTTGCAGTATAATAACTAAGCAATTTCACCACAAAATTTTCCATTACAACTATTTCAGTCGTGCATCTTGCTTATCCGTTTGGCTTGGACTGTGCTGTTTGATGTCTTTGATCGTGGAGCCGCCATTAATTTGAACACCACATTTATGTTTCTATTATTTTACTGTACTGCACGAGAATTACCGTAAAAACCCGCAGATAAACCGCACCTTTTTCCCAAAATTTTTCGCTCGAAAGCGGGGGTGCGGCTTATCTGCGGGAACATTCGGAAAAGGTGCCGTACATTTTCGTGAACTAATGCTAATTATGGAAAATTATGTAAATGAATATAACATAAAACTACAAGAGAGTACCGGTCATTGCTTTTGCAAGTTTGACAGCTCCTATACTGTTTGCAGTGTCGACAATGGCCTAAAACTTTAACAGTAATATTGATACTTTACGAGCGAGAAAATACCACGAATATTCACGAGTAAGATGGCCAATTGTTTCTTTCTCATTTTGCACTTTGATGGAAAATTTGTTAACTGATTACGAAACACTCTTCATGCAACAAGTTTATCTCCAATAGATGGCTCCCAAATCTCTTTAATTTGTCGATATGATAGCTACTAAACGTCCTAAACTCGAACGCCTCCATCGCCATCTTGTTTTGCTTTACGTTCTCGCCCTAGTCCCACATTTCCCGTCCGATCAGATGCCTGGTTACTAAGCTAAGAACGTTCTGCAAACGGAAGTTCTTGTTGTTGTGATACAAAAATCTATGGAAAACTGCGTTGAATGAAGAAATACCTGTCAACAAATGCCAGAAAAAGATCACCCATAATATGTCAAAGTTGGTTTTCATTATATTAAAGAGCTCAAATTGTGGGTAAGACTGAAGTATTTTCTGTTTCAATGTTCATTGAGTTTACGTTCGATAAAGAAGACTTCCTAAAGACTCAACTTTGGATTTTTGACTCGACTTTGGATTTTCTTTGATTTACTTTCAAAAAACTTTTTTTTCCAACATTTGAGTTGTTAAACTCAGGGTGCGGCTTATCTGCGGGTGCGGCTTATCTGCGGGTGTTTACGGTAATTTGTTTTGCATGTTTATATCTTCCTTACCTGTTTCTCTTATCATTTATTTACTATTCTGCACGATAATTAGAACAGATCAACCAAAAAACTTTGGAATGCAAGCAAAAATTACCGCGTCGAAACGCTCTCCGAACGATTTCTATTCAGCTCATCATGGTCAGCAGTATTACTCTATGTAAAGCGACATGAAGTGTCTTCTTCTAAAACGTTTTTGCTTTTCGCGACCAAAATTTTTCTAGTGGCGACCATTTTACAAAAGGAAGTCGCCAAAGGGCGACTTCTGAAAAACTTGAGCTTGAAGCACTGTGGATGGGATGCTAGTCCATTGCAGGGTTACCCCCAGCATAAGCTCACTGCCAGTACCCATTTATATACCTGGGTGGAGAGAGACACTATTAGAGTAATATTAAAGTGACTTGCCCAAGTACACAACACAATGACCGACCCTGGCCAGGGCTTGAACCCAGACGGCTTGCTCCATAGTCCAGCGCACTTACCATAAGGCCAACGCACAACCCATAAAATTAGACATTACGTTTAAAAAGATGGGTTTTGTAGGTTCAATCAAATTGTCTCCTCCTTCAGCCCTTCCTTTTTTTTCTAAGTACGTGTATCTGACTTTGATTTCTTTTCCTGTTTAAAGCCTTCAGACACCTCTAATATGCAGCAGCCAAATGCTTCTTCGTGTAATGTTACTGAGCTGGAGAAAATCTTAGTGTTGAAAGGTCCAAATCAAAAGGTATGTAATATATGGTGTATATCCAGCATATTTGAAGGTGCACTACAAGTAATTTATTGTTCGAAACAATATATAAAAGGACAGTTCTACAGTCTGTGGAGGATAGAAATGTGTTCTTCCAGAAAATATCCATACCCCTTCCATGGAAGGGTTTGAACCCTAGCACCCCCTCTTTAGAAATTCAAGTTTAGCATAATATTTTTTTCCTTAAAAAATTTGGCTTTTGAACCCCTCCTCCCCCTCAAAAATGACAATGACTTTCCTGCGTTGGGGTTGGTGTATGGGTGGATTTATTACCTGGAACCACACAATTAGAAGTATAAAAGCTGTATAGAATGTACATCATAAACCATTCATCTCTTTTAAGTGTAAAATGTGCAAATCTAGATTCAAGGAGCATGTTATTGGGGGAAGGTTTTCAACTACATTTTAAGATGTTGAAATGTTTTTGTGGATTGCAATTTATGGTGTATCTTGAATATCAGTACTTTGTCTAATATGCTGTCAATGTATTTTTGTTTGATTGTAGGAAACACTCCAGCACTTATGCCACCTAACACCTTTACAAGCACAGCTATTGGCTAGCTATTTTCAGAACCATGTAGACCGTAAAGCTGCTATGCAAAAGGTAGGCTGCCCTTTTATGTAATTGTACGCTGTGGTTTATAACTCCATAGTTCAATCTGATTATTTTAAGAAAATTTGTTGCTGATTCACCTAGAATGCCTGCACTTTAGGCTTAACACTCACCTGAAGACAAAACAATCAAGTGTACTTGTGAGATTGCATGTGAATCACTAAATGGCCAGTGCTTTTACACCAGAATGTGTAGCATGAAACAACTAGGAGTATTTCTATCCCCCCTAGATGGGATGCTAATTTATTACAGGGTTATGTCCAATGTTTTTAAAATTTGCCAGTACCCATTTATACACCTGGGTGGAGAGAGGCACTGTGCTTAAGTATCTTACCAATGGTGACAACATAACAGAACACAATGACCCTGGCTGACTGCTAGATTGAGTGACCAGCTCTCTAACCATAAGGCTGTTGTACCTCCAACTGTATTAAAACTGTCGAAAAGGTCTCTTGTTGTAAGCCCTCAAAGAGGGGCATATACAGTGTTTCTTTTCAGGACTGTTTAACTCGATTTAATTTATAGTAGAGTTGAAATCATAAATCAACTGAGTACCCAAAATCAGACGTAGTCCTGAGAGTGTTTAATGTTAGTTTTTATTCCATAACTCGTCTTCACAAAAAATGAATGTATTTTTTTAGCTAAATGTGACCCGAGAGGATCTGATTGCATATAACAAGTCATACACAAGACTCCGAGGAGATGTAAGTTTTTTTTTATGTCTGTAGTACATTTATGTCTGCATGCAGCTATTTATAGAGTAGTAAAGTAAAGAACACATGTTTCAATTTACTGTTCCAATTTTCAGCTCAAGAACTTGACTGAGTTTGTCCACTTGGTGCAAGAGGGAATGGAACTAGCACAGTTGCTGCGCATCAACCTGTCCTTTACACAACATCTTGAGAACAAGACCCGCTGGGAGAGGAACAAAATTTACCTGCGGGAAATGTGGAAAAATCTTGGCCCTATCATTTGTGGACCAGATCCTGATGCTCAGCCCAAGAAGAAAGTTATAGATCACATGTATGACTATCGCTGCCGCACCTCGGGCTGTAAAACAAGAGCAATGCGCCTCATGCTTTACCTTCTTCTTCACAATCCTAAAATAGTTTACTCTCCAAATGGGACTGCTGCTGATGAAATCATCAAAAAGGTAATATTTTTTCAATGTTTAGTGTACAGTCAAAACCACCCCCTATTAAGTGGCCAGTTGTTAAAACACCTAAAGTATTGCCAGTATAATACCGTAAATAAAACTCTTATTTAGAGGCCACCTGTGTTAAGCGACTGCAGCCACCTTATGGTCGGCCCGATGGGTTTTCATCTATTGTTTCTACCTCTATTAGGTGGTCACCAAGAATTTAGTACACGTAGTTTGGCTTTGTTTTTGTTGAGCTAATGATAGATAAGAGTAGGAAATAAGAAGCGACCACTGTCAAAAACATTCAAAACACAGGCTTATGATCGTCTTGACGCAATTCCGTTTTCACTTAGCTAAGTAATGACCCTTGATTTCCTGGCAATAAAGTGATGTTTCTACTAGTCGCCTTATGCTAATTGATGATGAACCCTATTGCCAGTAAGCGGCCAACTCCCTATTAAGTGGCCACTTATCATTTCCCCAAAGGTGGGTGCTTAATCGGCTTTAGCTGTATTTCATTAACAGCACAACAAGGTTCAAGGGGCTTCCGTTTTGTCACCGTAACACAGTGGGGTAATTTGCAATATATCAGCCTGCTATAATGAAACTAATCGACAACTCTGTTTATTACAAACACAATTTGTGGAACTGAGTATGTTGTCAGATCACTTACAGGAACTTTGTTATGTCTTTACAGGCGAACAGGACATTTTCAGACATTGAAAAACTTCAACATCTAGCTGAAGATTGGCTGAACACTTCACAGAAGATTCGTAAAGTGCTACAGCAAAATGACTCACAGTACTACCTTGGGCTTGTATTGAACAGTGAACACAAATGCCTCCATCGCTACAATAATATGGCTAAAAATGTGACTGGATACAAACCTACTGA